>NC_136067.1:2088719275-2088971775 GCF_964261635.1 Lissotriton helveticus | reverse complement strand
ACCTCACCCCCAGGACCAAAAACGAATAAACAGGGATGGAGCATGCCTCCACAAAGCCATTATAGGTCTTGAGAACCACAACCTCTATGGGCCAAATACAATAAGAAATCAGAGAGAGGCCACATGGCCCCTATCACAAGCATCATTAGGCCCAGTAGACCCCATCCCCCTGGGCCACAATTTTGTGGGAGGAGCGCAGGCAGCCTCTCTCGCTAATCCTTATTAGGCCAGAGAACCCTATAACTGATGCCAATTATATATTTTTTTTATAAATGGGAGGAGTGTCATGTGGTGCCCCTCCCTGAGCCTTAAGAGGCCAAGAGGATCCCTTTTCCCAGGGCCAAAGCAATAAAATATGGACGGGAACGCATGTGCCACCCCTCCATGAGCATCCTTAGGCCCTGAGGGCTTAATCCCCCAGTGCATTATGTATTTTAAAGGGGCAAGAAGCCATGTGGCACCTTCCTCAAACCTCCAAAACGTTTCTTTTTGCCCAGGCCTTCCCTTGTTAGCCCTCTCGGATGCTCTGTAGAGTCAGGCACCAGTTCTCAGCGCCAGGAAGCCGCTTGGCCACAGTGCGCTTTAGCAAGTCCCTTTTTCATTTCATTTCATTTCATTTCATTTCCTTAGGTCCTGGGGACTCCATACCCAGGCCTTTTTAGGTGTCGCATGCGCTGCAAGGCAAAAATACCTTTTGTGATTGCACTGGCTTTTCAGCCAATAACGTGCCCGTGTGCCTATGCACTCAAAGGCAGCACGTGCTCGTGTGGCAATTTATTTGTGGAGCGATCGCCGCCATTATCGCTCCCGCAAGTGAATCGCCAGGCTCCCCTCCTCCCCCTGCTGCGCTTGCCTTGCCCTGCTGCCGTGCGCGCTCAAAAGAATAATAGATTTCAAGTAGTGGCACGGTTAGATTGAACTATTTGAACTAGAACAATAAATGTACAACTGCCTGAAGATTTAAGGCATTGTTAGCAGCCATCTTAGAGTGGGTGCATTTCAGTGGGAATAGTCGCATCTTAAGAGTGGCTAAAAGCCCCTTTGAGCAACCCGCGAGCAGCTCATGGTTACACAACGTTTACATACGAGCCGGGGTCTTTTTGAGAGGGTGTGGCATTTGGCAGACTTTGGAACGTGGGAACCCGGTTGGGGTCTCGGCGTCTGCTCAACTCTCTGTGATTCTGGGCAAATCACTTAATCTACCTGTTTCTTTAAATAGCAGAATGCATCTTTCTTTTATGCAGCTGGGTATCATGTAAAGCATTGCAATACCTTGGCTCAAGTTTGCACTATAATAAAATGGGAAAATACGTATAAAGGTAATTGGAGACGGCTGCAATGTTTACTTGCATTGATGTGGCGGAGCTCCTCAGTGAAGTCCTCTCCTCTGTCAACCGATTCTGAATAGGTGAAGGGCAGCAGTCACTCTGGCTTCCACAAGAGAAATCTATTGATCTAATTCCCTGCCTGTAAGAGTGTAGTGGCCTCCTCGCGATTAAAATATACTTCAGTCCCCAGAGAATGGGGAATATGACTCAGGGAACAGGGCAGCACAGCCCCCTCTTTTTATTAAATCATTTGGACTCCGGGGGAGGAAGTCCCTTGAGCGTATATGTCTCGGGAGTGGGCTGTATGTCCCCTCCCCATATTATCTAAATCAGGTCCCAGGAGATGGGGTCTTCATTGGCAGAAATGGCTTGGGGAATGGGTCCAAGCAGCCCAAGGCATATCTGGGGAATATTCTTTTTTTTTTTTTTTTAAATAGGCACAAATTAGTTTATCATATACAAAAAAGCCCTTGTTGTACATCACACATCAACTTAAGGGGTTCTTCTTTTTAATTCGGGGGAGGGTCTAGTACCTACTTATTAACCCACATGGGTGTGTATTTAAAGGTAAAAGTAGGTCATGTCCTAAAGGTGATTCTTACAAGTGTGAGAATAAAAAATGTGTGTTTAGTAAGTGCCTCTGGTAAGCCAAGGAGCAATTGTCAGGTGCCCATGAACTTTTTTACTTTCTCATCATCGCCACGTTCTCAAAAAGGAACGAAAACCAACACCCAAAGCTGTGTAGGAAAGAAATGTATGTGCCCTAAAAAGTATTAACTGTGTATGCTACACATCTAAACATATTCTGTAATGGCAATAACTGCTTGGCAGGTATGATCAATTTCCTTTAATAAAGGAAAGCAAATGTGAATATGAAAGAATGTGATATATGTACGTGTGTGAGAGTGTAATTGTGCATACTTGTGAGGGTATACATACAGGCAAGCTTTCTATTTATGCAAGTAAATTTAACAATAAGAGTACCTTAAAGTAATTTTTTTCAAAAAACAAAGGTTCACAGACACAGCCCTCACTCTTTAATATTATCAGGCTGGCAGTCTGTAGAAGTTCAGGAGCTTAGTAACACCGAACATTCTCTAAATGCAAGTGCTCACCAGCTTCCAAACCAAAAAGTGGAAGGTATGTCAAAACAATTGTGTTACCCAAGCCAAAAGATGTAGTCATGGCAAAGGGCACTGCCTCAAAGAACTATCCTGTTCTAGAGACCAACCATACTTGTTTAATGTTAAACTTTACGAGACACATAAAAAAGACTGCCCATGAGTCTTCCTTGAACACCCCAGTGCTGAGGCCAGCAACAACGCCTGTTCCTTCATTTTCAGTCTCTTTAGACATATTTGTTTAAAGTATAAGAATGTAGCAGAGAAATGTGCAGGACATTTCATGCTACAGAGTTTTGTGAAAAAGTTGTTTTGTTAACTCGAGTGAATAAGATCTACAGAAAAAAGGTTTGAAGATATTTATTAAACTAAACAAGAACATATAGAATTTCTTTCACAAAATGTAGGCCTGAAGGTTTTTTCCAACTCTTTCAGCAGACAAGTTCTTAATAGTCCTAAGACTTTCACAAACATATTTATTTTATGCAATAGAATTGTGGAAACCATTGCAAAACCTTTACAAAGTAAAGCGGAAATCACAGCCCTGGTACCTTCACAATAATATCCCTCAACATTCGCGGGAGAGAAGGTGGTGTGTGCAAAACATTAAAGAGTACCTTGGACAGTGAAATCTCGAGAAAAATAAATGCTGTTTTTATTACTCAGTTGTAAGCATGCTGAGAACAACATCTTTTTGACAGCAAGTATTATAGGGCTGCTTTCAGATAGTTGCATAACAAACATGCGTAAGTGGTCTATGGTCTTAAAAACTCATGTTGATCTGCAGTTATCCCACAATCTTACGGAAGACTTGGGTGAACTGGGTTTGTTTGAAAATTATTCTGATGTGACCATTAAAGTTCTCTAATATAGCAGGTTGTGGATGTACATCATGTCTAGACAGCATTTAAGAACTAAGACTGTGTTTGTTGTACACCATGGCAAGCATTTCAATCACATAAAAAACAAATAAGTGAAATGTACGTGTCCCCATAGTGAGCATATGTATAACACAAAGTGTAATCACCAGTGTGACATGCACTGTAAAATGTTTCAGTCAGACAGTTGTACACCAGACCTGAGTCACAAAGTCAGCGGTGGTGAATATCAAGTGGGGCTGTATTTCCTAGATCGATATGCTATAGTTAATGGTGTGCTGACCACTTTTGAATAAAACAGGTGTTTTTATTATGGCTGTTCCCACTGCTATGACGCACATGAGTATAGTAGTCTGCTGGGTAGTCTCTTTGAGCAACTGTACCTCTAGACCTAGTTAAAGGCACATTATAACAAGAACCATGGTGTTGTTATGAGATCCTTGTGGGAGCATGTGCGGCTAAGTATTGTAAGATCAAAAGAAGAGCTTATGTGTTTTACCAGAAGCAAGGAATTGCCGGAGTCTAATGAGCCCTTTGATGCCTTGCTTGGGGGTTGTAATAATGGTAATAAGTCTGCATTGGTAGTCAACAAATACACTACTATGATTACACAAGTCTGTATCCTTATATAAACAGGATGAAACAATGCCTGCTAGGACTTGCATACATCATTTATTAGGATTTTAATGACCACAGTGAGTACTTCTGCCTAGTTAAATGTCTACTGTACCCACCAGGAAGGACATGTGCTAAAAGCAAGCAGGCCAGCAAATGAACACATATTGATATGGAACGGTCAATCACAAGTACTGGGTATAGAATAGAGGCACAGGAGCCTTAGAGAAAGTTTACAAGATTCAAAGGATACATGTGATATAGCACTTTAAGCAGTCTTATTTGGTGGAAACTTGTGAAGCACACAGAAGATGTGTTTGATATCCTGACATCAGTTGGAACATTTTTGGTCCGTTACACGGTAAGACTGGGCCTTAAGGAAAAACAAAACATAGCAGCTGGATGCTGAAATGAAAAACATACTAAACCATATAGATTTAATACCCCACATCAAAGCCAGGTTATACTCAACAGTTCACAGACCTTTTTAAGCTAATTTTGATAAGGGTCGGAGGAGAAAATAAGCTGACTGTATATACTTCTGACTCTGAAACACCACAGCAACCATCCACTAAATCATTTTTACCATCCTCAGACCCTTTGGTTGAACTGTTGTTGAATAAAATGTCACGAGAAAAATACACTGCCTCATTTAATAAGAAAGGAGACTTTGTTCACAATGGACAAATCAGCAAAGGATCTAAAATGTATGACCTACTCTTTTGCATCAGACGCCCCTAGAATCTAACACGGTGGAAAACTCTTAGGGCCTGGGAAACTTTTATGCAGGCATTTGTGAAACAAACATATATTCTTCCATTATAGGTAACAATTAGGGGTTGGCAGAAAACTAAGCTCTGCCAGCATAGTGGATAAAGCCAGTGTTAGAATCGGTGGTCGCTAGTTAGCAGAGGTATACACTTCTGACAAATAGGGACCCACCTCCTCTAGCCAGGGCAAGGGGTGCCCACCTCACCCCTTGCACACACTCAGATAACCCCTGCTCAACCCCTTGGTAGCTTGGCAGAGCAGACAGGCTTATCTAAGTATTTATGACCATATACAGTAATAAAGTGAATACACTACAAATGGACACTACACGGTGGTATTATAAAAATACGGATGTTTATATAAGGCTTAGCACAAGACCAAATAACGACAAAAATATACCACAATCTTAATAAATACTCTTGGAAGGAAAAATAATAGTTCAAGTGAAGTTTCTTCTTAGTAAACAGTCTTTAGCAACAAAAGCAACTCTTCTTCTTTAAAGCACAGTTCTTGGCAACAAGGTAACCCCCACAGGAGTCACACGCCGTCGAAGCAAAGTTATTCCAAAGGTTCGGTGTCGACCGCGAGGAGCGCTACTCCGAGCCCGGAGTCGAGACAGACCTCACCAACACAGTACCTTTGAAAATGAAGCGCACGATAATCCTCGGTGTCAAGAGGTGTCGGACTGGAACAGCGCTCACGGTAGCGAAGCAGGATACAGCGGCGGCATCGATGTCGTCGTTGCAAGAGTGGGCAGCGCTCACGGCTTCGAGAGGGCTTCTGTGTCGAGGCGATCGGTAGCGGCGTCGCTACTGACATCGATCGGGCCCGGCGGGCGGCGTTGAAGGTGCGGGACACTGGAGCTGCACTCACGATGTCGAGCTGGATTCGGCGGCGTCCGTCGACGTCGAGATTGCTGGTTTCTTTAGAGGTGCTGGACTTCCACGTTCCAGCAACAGGCACTTTTAGCAGGTGGTGAAGTCCTTTAGCCCTGTGACTTCAACAGGAGGCTGGCACTTTTCCAGCCCTTGGAGATTTTCTCGGCAAAGTTCGAGAGTACACACTCAGTTCCTCTCTCCTTGTTCCTTGGCAAAAATCCACTATTAGGACATGCCACACACATCAGGGCTCGTTCTACCTTATCCTTACAATGCACCCTGCCCTTGGGCCTACCATAGCGGTGACTGATATGAAGTTAAGGGAAGGCTGGGGGACTGGCGAGTAGGTGCACTTGCTCAGTCCGCATGACAGTACCATACTGCACGCAGGTTCTGCAATGGCAGACCTTAGACATACTTTTACGAGGCCGCTTCTGTGGGTGGCACAGTAGGTGCTGCAAGCCCACTAGCGGCATTTGTATTTACACTCCCTGGCACTCTGGGTGCACGCTACGAGGGACTGACAGTAAACCAAATAAGCCAAACATGTAATCCAATCAATGCATCAATTTAACATCGGGAGCACTTGCACTGTGGTGCTGATCAGCAGCGGCACGGTGCCCAAAGCAATATTCCAGCAAAAACATCGTAAACAGAGGAGGCAAACAGAAAAAATGGAGGAGAGACTCATGCCAATGATGCCAGGTCTAACACATGTCCCCTCCAGCTGAAATGTGGGGAGAACTACCCTTAACCTAGGGATTCCTCATCACTAAGGCGGAAAATCTGGACAGACCATCAGCATTGGCGTGATCTGTACCAGGACGGTGTTCCACCGTAAAGTCCATCCCCTGTAGGGAAATGGACCACCTCAACAGCTTTGGATTCTCACCCCTCATCTGCATCAACCAACTGAGGGGCCTGTGGTCTGTCTGAACCCGGAAGTGAGTCCCAAACAGGTAAGGCCTCAGCGCCCAGACCACATCAAATGCTTCTCGCTCTATCGCACTCCCCCTCTGTTCCCTGGGAAGTAACCTCCTACTGATGAAGGCTACAGGTAAGTCTCGGCCCTCTTCATTCATCTGTGATATAACAGCCCCCACGCCATGCTCTGAAGCGTCCATCTGGACAATAAATTCTTTAGAAAAGTCAGGGGCCTGGAGTATTCGTTCTGTACACATTGCAGTTTTCAGGGTGTCGAAAGCCGTTTAACAGGTGTCAGTCCAGATCACAAGTCTCGGCTGCTTCCTGGAAGTCAGCGAAGTCAAGGGGTGCACGATGTTGCCATACCCCTTGACAAATCTCCTGTAGTAACCCGTGAGACCTAAGAAGGCTCTCACCTGAGTTTGGGTTTTGGGCGGTGCCCAAGCCAGGATGGTATCGATCTTGGGTTGCAGGGGGGGGCCACCTTGCCGCTCCCTACTTGGTGGCCCAAGTACACCACTGAACCCTGCCCAATCTGGCATTTACTGGCTTTGATTGTGAGGCCTGCTCCGCGCAGGGCAAACAACAGCTCCTGGAGGTGGCGCAAGTGTTCCTCCCAGCTGGCGCTGAACACTGCGATGTCGTCCAGGTAGGCGGCACTGAAATCCTCCAGTCCAGCAAATACCTGGTTGACCAACTTCTGGAAGGTGGCAGGGGCATAAGGGCATAACCCGGAACTGGTAGTGCCCATCTGGTGTGGAGAATGCTGACCTCTCTTTTGCCCCATCAGTCAAGGCAATCTGCCAGTACCCAGACGTTAGATCAAACCTACTGAGGTACCGGGCAGCCCCCAACCGATCGAAGAGCTCATCAGCTCTGGGGATGGGGTGCGCGTCAGTCTTCGTGACTGAATTGAGTCCTCGGTAATCCACACAGAGCCGAAGTTCCGGTGAAGCACCAGGCGCTGCAGCCTTCGGGACCACGACCACTGGGCTGACCTAAGGACTGCTAGAGGACTCAACCACCCCTAAGGCAAACATTTTGGAGACCTCCTTCTTGATGTATGCTCTGACCTTGTCAGTCACTCTGTAGGCCTTGTGCTTTACAGGAGTGCTGTCCCCGGTGTCCACATTATGGACACACCACCGAGTGACACCAGGGATCAAGGAGAACAGATCAGGGAATTGTCCCAACAGTTGGCGACAATCTTGCTGCTGCTCAGGGGTCAGTGTGTCAGAGAGGACAACACCATCCACTGACCCGTCTTGCTCTTTTGCATACAGGAGGTAAGGAAGAGGCTCACTCTCCTCCTCCATTCCAGCATCTGTAGCTAGGAGCATGCCCACTTCGGCCCTTGCTAAGTGGGGCTTTAATCGGTTGACATGCAGGACCCACAAGGGGTTCCTGGGAGACTTCAAGTCCACCAAGTAGGTGACATCGCTCTTTTTCTCCACAACCTCAAACGGTCCAGTCCACCTGTCCTTGCGCACACAAGGTTCTACAGAGGACATGACCCAAACTTTCTGACCAGGTTGAAGCTCCACCAGAGTGGCATTCCGGTTGTACCACCGCTTCATCTCTTCCTGGCTGGCCTCCAGATTTGCCTGAGCAAGATCTCTGAAGCACCGAGTCTGGTTCCTAAAGGCCAGCATGTAACTGTATACATCCTGGGGAGGTTTCCTGGGAGATTGCTCCCAGCCTTCTTTGACCAGACTCAAAGGTCCTCTTACCGGGTGACCGTACAAAAGCTCAAAGGGGCTGAACCCTAGAGACTTTTGTGGCACCTCTCGGTAAGCAAACAGCAGGCATGGCAAGAGGACGTCCCATTTATGCCTCATTGGTTCTTCAAAACCCATGATCATGCCTTTGAGGGTTCGGTTGAATCTCTCAACCAACCCATTACCTTGAGGGTGGTAAGGAGTGGTGAACTTGTAGGTTACCCCACACTCCTTCCACAGAGACTTCATATAATTGGAAATGAAGTTGGTGCCCCGGTCTGACACTACCTCTCTGGGGAACTCCATGCGGGAGAAAACACCCATCAGTGCCCGTCCCACCACGGGGGCCGTCACTGTGCGGAGAGGGATGGCTTCCGGGTACCGTGTGGCATGGTCCACCAAGACCAGGATGAACCAGTTGCCCATGGCTGTCTTGGGGTCCAGGGGTCCAACAATGTCAATCCCCACCCGGTCAAAGGGGGTACTGACTACGGGAAAAGGTTGGAAGGGAGCCTTCTGCTTCCAACCGCTTTTCCCACTTGCCTGGCAAGTTTGACAGGTTTTACAAAGGATATCTGTATCCCTTCTCATCTGAGGCCAATAAAAATGGGTGACAAGCCTGTCAAAGGTCTTGTCCTGCCCCAGATGTCCAGCTAACAGAACGACATGAGCCAAACCCAGTAGGAAGGCCCTGAAGCGCTTAGGTACCACCAGCACACGGGCTGACCCAGGTTCAGCAGCCTTAGGCTCGCTATACAGGAGATCGTTCTCTCAGTAGACCAAATGTGATCCTGACTGATCACCTGTTGTCTGGGCTGAGGCCTGCTGCCTCATACCCACAAGAGAAGGGCACACTTTCTGTTCAGCACAAAATTCTTCCCTGGAGGGACCACCATCCTGATGCCAGTGGGTCAGCTCGGGCAGGTCTCCCAGTTCAGCAACTTGTTCCCCTGTGGGATCCAGGGCAATCCCCTCAAGGTCTGCCTCCTCCTGGACTGCGGGAACTATGGGGGCCGGTTTCCCGTGCCTCCTGCCTCTTCTCTTCACGCTGGGTCCTGTGCCATACTTTCCGGGACCCCAGCAGCACCCTTACTAGCTGTCATCGATCGAGTGGTTACACACACCCACTCTGGCACGCCCAACATTCTCAAATGTTTCTCTCGCTCCACCTTAGCCCAAGGGGAGTTTTCCAAATCATTGCCCAGGAGACAATCAACAGACATGGCGGGCCTTACAGCGACTTGAAGAGTACCTGAAACCCTCCCCCCCATTCAAAGGGAACTTGAGCTACCTCACATCTCTTTTGAGTGTCGTCAGCAGCTATCACTGGGTAGAATGCATGTGGGACCACCTGCACTCTGGACACTAGGTGACACTTGACAGCTGTCACACTCGAACCGGTGTCTCTGAGAGCTTCCACCCTATTGCCATTAATGGCCACCCACTGCTTGTATTTTTTAGTGTAGAGGGTTTGGAGGGACCAATTCCATGTCTCCTAAAGAGACCAGGGACTTTTCTGCGGGACCCCACCCACCAGGGGCAACCATCTCCTCCCCTCCCAGGGCTACACTCGCCATCTGACGGGGTGGTGCACGTGGTGGTGCATTAGAAATCTTCACGGGACACTGCGGATCATAATAACGGTGTCCCACCTGCTTACAAGCGTAGCAGCTCATTGGGCCCCTAGGAACAGGTTTACCTGTTGGGGCCTCTGGCTTCTTTACTGGGGGAGTCTGGGAACCCTTCCCTTGATTCCCTTGGGGATTACTTTGGGGCCCTTTCTGAAACTCCCTCTGTTTACCCTTGTCCCCCCCACTCTTCTGCTGGGGACCCTGCCCACCTTTGGCTGAGTCTCCCACTGGACCCTTGTGGACCCTGGTACTGACCCAGCGGTCCGCCTATTCAGCAAGTTTTCTAGGGTTAGATATCTTGCTATCAACAAGGTGCTGGCATAGCCCTGGAAACAGTTATTAGACAAGTGCTCCCAAGCAAACAAATCATAAAGAGCATCATACCTTTCCACTTTGCTACCCTTTACCCAACCATCCATGGCTCTGCAAAAAATGACACATATTCAACCCACGTCATACCAGGCAACTTCTTACATTCTCAAAAGGCTTGTCGGTGCTTCTCTGGGGTTCGGCCATACCTTAACATTAAAGCATCTTTCATATGAGCATACAACATCCTATTCTCAACAGGCATATCCAACAAGGTATCTCTCCCCTCATTGACATTGCTTTATTATCAGCTTCCGATACTCTTTCAGGGCAGTACGATACTCAAGTTTACTTTCTGTTGAGTATCCTAGTCTCCAGCGCCTCTCCAGAACTTTACAGGCAGATTTTTTCTGTCTCAGTTCGTCCGAGTAGCAGGGGGCTGTGGGTGAGGACCTGAATGTTTTAATTGGCCTAAGAGGGGCCAGCGACTCAATTGCCTCACCCAACCAGTCATTAAGGTTGGAGATGCTCGAGTCCAGGTCAGAGGCGAGAGGAGGACGAGCATCTTTTAAATGCTCTTGAAGTGCTCATGTCTCTTCACATTGCCAGACTAGAGTCAAGATCAACAGGCCTTCTTTCCCTGCTGATCCTGCCCCCGTTCCCTTGGCTGTGGTTTTGCTAGATAGTAGGTAGGGACAGTGGGAATCGCGTTCATCCATTCATGCGCGTCACTAATTAGATGATGAGACATTTGGCTATTTCTGTACCACCTCGCAGTGGCTCATTCTGGGTTATTATGCTGCCCATCAGCGTCAATTCGGTTTTGCTTCCAACAATACAATATTCTTTCGCTACTGAGTACAGCCACACTGAACGCTGTCCTCACTGGAACTGTGATCACGTATAGGCCAGAGATAGTACACCCTGCAGTATTATTCCAGCAATTTAAAATTGTCTACGAACAGTCCTGAGAAATTAAAATATAATTAGCAGGACATCAATAATCAATGTGTGATAAATATGTGTATGAGATTATTTGAGATTTATTCATCATTCAAGACATTTCAATAAGTATGATGTCCACAACTATATTTAAATTGGTATAAGCACACATTTATAAAAATACACATCTACAAATTGCACATCTAACTAGAAAAAGCACATCTATAAAATTCACATCTATACTAAAGCTTGTGTCAACTATAAACCTATATGTTAAAACAATATGCTTTAAAAGGGTGACGTGTGCTGCAAGAAAGTGTACATCTCAGTATAAGCTTGATACTCAATTGTCCATGAATACTTGGCACATTTTAAGAGTGTCCATTAAAGTAGTCAGGGAAACATTTTTCTTGAATCGGAATGACATTTGCAGACCTAAATCAGCAAGAACAACATCATTACATTGAGGCCAAATACCACGACATCCAATGATAAAGCCATGAAATTTTAGTGTTGCATTTTGTGAGATCTTTGATTTGCTGTGACAGATCCTGATAGTATTTCACTTTACTCTCACACGCTAATTCAAGGGAATTCTGAGAGTTTTCGAAACGAATTGAAACATCAATCACTACCCGCTATATGTATCAACAAACCATTTTGCATTTCCTAAATAGCGAATTTTAAGGAATCGCTATTTAGGAAATGCAAAACGGTATGTATGTACAAAATCGCTTTCCAATAGCGATTCCTTAGCATTCCTAATTTGAGATTAGCAAATTGTCATTCGCAAATTACCCCTTCATTTCCATGGGCCAGGAGGCCCATAGGAATGAAAGTGCAATTTGCAATTAGCAATTTGCTGATCGCAAATTAGGGATTTTTCCAAGGGTGCAGGGGTGGCTCAAGAACACCCTGCTGCACCCCTGAAAAGACATTTGGGGGCATATGGCGCACATACATGCCCTAAGGGCATGTATGGGCGTCATATGGCACCTTTGGTTTTTTTCAAAAAAGCTTTTTGATAAGAATTCGCAAATTACGACCAACTAGAAGTTGGTGGTAATTTGCCAATCCTTAATGGCATTTTTTCCATAATATTTGTTTGATACATTGCATTTAAGGAATCGCAAAATTTGCAATTCCTTAAGTGCAATCGCAAAATAAGGATTAGCAAATTTTGCTAATCCTTATTTTGCATCAAACTTGTTTGATACATTCCATTTGTCTATTTAGCATTCGCAAAGGCCGAAATTCTCAGAATTTCGGCCTTTGCGAATGCTAAATAGCTTGATACATATAGCGGTACATCTGTACCATTTTTGGTAAACACTACATCTGGTTTTTGTAGTTCTCCTTGATTATTCGTAACATGAGGTTCCCTATATGCCATCCAACCACACCTTTTTGCTCTATCAATGAGCAATTCCAGAATTTTGTTATGTCTTTTTATCCTAATGTCCTTAGTTTTAGGACATGCGCCTGAAATATGAGAAATTGTTTCGCAAACATCATTACATACCGACATGTAGCAAATGTATGGTTCCTTCCCCTAGTAATGGTTTCTCTAGTATATAAAACATTTGCTCTTCACATCAGCGCAGCTATGTACTGTTTTCTTTCATTTTGTTATGCTTGCTGATCCAGAAGTTTGAGGTTGTATTACTTGCTAAGTATCATAGTTACTCCCACCGTTTACCAGCGCTTCATTGAATTTCTTCACTTTGACTTTCAGAGCACTGGGCAGAAATCACATTACGGCAACACCCGCCTCGGGCCTTCACGATGCTTTGTTTTAATTAAACAGTCGTATTCCCCTGGTCGCGCAAGTTCTAAGTCAGCTGCTAGGCGCCAGCCGAGGCAGAATGCCGGCCCCGTGCCTCCTGGGAGGGGGCACGGTGAGAGGCGACCACCGCAGCTGGGGCGATCCAGAGTCGCCACCGCCCCAGAGGGATACAAAAGGGGGTGGTGATGGACGGAGCATCTGAACCAATCAAACACTCACACGAGTCAAAAGATCTGGGTTTGATCCATCACAGTTCTTTAGCCCACTCTGCCACCCCAGTTCAGACATGGCTATATGCAAATCAGTCTGACCCTGTGCCTCATGGGAACAGTCCAGCCCGAACTGCTAAGCCATGCCTTCCCTGGACCGGAAACAAGCTTCCGAGGACCGGTTTCTGGCATTCCAGCCGTCTTCAGCCCGGCTTGCTTGAATCCAGTGGCAAAGTGAGCAAGGGACTCACGTCTGAGCATACCCTGCCACACTTATGGCGGCCAAAGCAGTACAAAAGGGAGTGGTGAAGGGAGTGGTGATGGACGGAGCATCTGTGCCAATCAAACACTCACACCCAGTCAAAAGATCTGGGTTTGATCCATCACCGTTCTTTAGCCCACTCTGCCACCCCAGTTCAGACATGGCTATATGCAAATCAGTCTGACCCTGTGCCTCATGGGAACAGTCCAGCCCGAACTGCCAAGCCATGCCTTCCCTGGACCGGAAACAAGCTTCGAGTACCGGTTTCTGGCATTCCAGCCGTCTTCTGCCCAGCTTGCTTGAATCCAGTGGCAAAGTGAGCAAGGGACTCACGTCTGAGCATACCCTGCCACACGTATGGCGGCCAAAGCGGTACAAAAGGGGGTGGTGATGGACGGAGCATCTGAACCAATCAAACACTCACACCCAGTCAAAAGTTCTGGGTTTGATCCATCACCGTTCTTTAGCCCACTCTGCCACCCCAGTTCAGACATGGCTATATGCAAATCAGTCTGACCCTGTGCCTCATGGGAACAGTCCAGCCTGAACTGCCAAGCCATGCCTTCCCTGGACCGGAAACAAGCTTCAGAGTACCGGTTTCTGGCATTCCAGCCGTCTTCAGCCCAGCTTGCTTGAATCCAGTGGCAAAGTGAGCAAGGGACTCACGTCTGAGCATACCCTGCCACACTTAAGGCGGCCAAAGCGGTACAAAAGGGGGTGGTGATGGACGGAGCAGCTGAACAAATCAAACACTCACACCCAGTCAAAAGATCTGGGTTTGATCCATCACCGTTCTTTAGCCCACTCGCCACCCCAGTTCAGACATGGCTATATGCAAATCAGTCTGACCCTGTGCCTCATGGGAACAGTCCAGCCCGAACTGCCAAGCCATGCCTTCCCTGGACCGGAAACAAGCTTCCGAGGACCGGTTTCTGGCATTCCAGCCGTCTTCAGCCCGGCTTGCTTGAATCCAGTGGCAAAGTGAGCAAGGGACTCATGTCTGAGCATACCCTGCCACACTTATGGTGGCCAAAGCGGTACAAAAGGGGGTGGTGATGGACGGAGCATCTGAACCAATCAAACACTCACACCCAGTCAAAAGATCTGGGTTTGATCCATCACCGTTCTTTAGCCCACTCTGCCACCCCAGTTCAGACATGGCTATATGCAAATCAGTCTGACCCTGTGCCTCATGGGAACAGTCCAGCCCGAACTGCCAAGCCATGCCTTCCCTGGACCGGAAACAAGCTTCCGAGGACCGGTTTCTGGCATTCCAGCCGTCTTCAGCCCGGCTTGCTTGAATCCAGTGGCAAAGTGAGCAAGGGACTCACGTCTGAGCATACCCTGCCACACTTATGGCTGCCAAATCGGTACAAAAGGGGGTGGTGATGGACGGAGCATCTGAACCAATCAAACACTCACACCCAGTCAAAAGTTCTGGGTTTGATCCATCACCGTTCTTTAGCCCACTCTGCCACCCCAGTTCAGACATGGCTATATGCAAATCAGTCTGACCCTGTGCCTCATGGGAACAGTCCAGCCCGAACTGCCAAGCCATGCCTTCCCTGGACCGGAAACAAGCTTCCGAGGACCGGTTTCTGGCATTCCAGCCGTCTTCAGCCCGGCTTGCTTGAATCCAGTGGCAAAGTGAGCAAGGGACTCCTGTCTGAGCATACCCTGCCACACTTATGGCGGCCAAAGCGGTACAAAAGGGGGTGGTGATGGACGGAGCATCTGAACCAATCAAACACTCACACCCAGTCAAAAGATCTGGGTTTGATCCATCACCGTTCTTTAACCCACTCTGCCACCCCAGTTCAGACATGGCTATATGCAAATCAGTCTGACCCTGTGCCTCATGGGAACAGTCCCGCCCGAACTGCCAAGCCATGCCTTCCCTGGACCGGAAACAAGCTTCCGAGGACCGGTTTCTGGCATTCCAGCCGTCTTCAGCCCGGCTTGCTTGAATCCAGTGGCAAAGTGAGCAAGGGACTCACGTCTGAGCATACCCTGCCACACTTATGGCGGCCAAAGCGGTACAAAAGGGGGTGGTGATGGACGGAGCATCTGAACCAATCAAACACTCACACCCAGTCAAAAGTTTTGGGTTCGATCCATCACCGTTCTTTAGCCCACTCTGCCACCCCAGTTCAGACATGGCTATATGCAAATCAGTCTGACCCTGTGCCTCATGGGAACAGTCCAGCCTGAACTGCCAAGCCATGCCTTCCCTGGACCGGAAACAAGCTTCAGAGTACCGGTTTCTGGCATTCCAGCCGTCTTCAGCCCAGCTTGCTTGAATCCAGTGGCAAAGTGAGCAAGGGACTCACGTCTGAGCATACCCTGCCACACTTAAGGCGGCCAAAGCGGTACAAAAGGGGGTGGTGATGGACGAAGCAGCTGAACAAATCAAACACTCACACCCAGTCAAAAGATCTGGGCTTGATCCATCACCGTTCTTTAGCCCACTCTGACACCCCAGTTCAGACATGGCATGGCTATATGCAAATCAGTCTGACCCTGTGCCTCATAGGAACAGTCCAGCCCGAACTGCCAAGCCATGCCTTCCCTGGACCGGAAACAAGCTTCCGAGGACCGGTTTCTGGCATTCCAGCCGTCTTCAGCCCGGCTTGCTTGAATCCAGTGGCAAAGTGAGCAAGGGACTCACGTCTGAGCAAACCCTGCCACACTTATGGCGGCCAAAGCGGTAAAAAAGGGGGTGGTGATGGACGGAGCATCTGAACCAATCAAACACTCACACCCAGTCAAAAGATCTGGGTTTGATCCATCACCGTTCTTTAGCCCACTCTGCCACCCCAGTTCAGACATGGCTATATGCAAATCAGTCTGACCCTGTGCCTCATGGGAACAGTCCAGCCCGAACTGCCAAGCCATGCCTTCCCTGGACCGGAAACAAGCTTCCGAGGACCGGTTTCTGGCATTCCAGCCGTCTTCAGCCCGGCTTGCTTGAATCCAGTGGCAAAGTGAGCAAGGGACTCATGTCTGAGCATACCCTGCCACACTTATGGCGGCCAAAGCGGTAAAAAAGGGGGTGGTGATGGACGGAGCATCTGAACCAATCAAACACTCACACCCAGTCAAAAGATCTGGGTTTGATCCATCACCGTTCTTTAGCCCACTCTGCCACCCCAGTTCAGACATGGCTATATGCAAATCAGTCTGACCCTGTGCCTCATGGGAACAGTCCAGCCCGAACTGCCAAGCCATGCCTTCCCTGGACCGGAAACAAGCTTCCGAGGACCGGTTTCTGGCATTCCAGCCGTCTTCAGCCCGGCTTGCTTGAATCCAGTGGCAAAGTGAGCAAGGGACTCATGTCTGAGCATACCCTGCCACACTTATGGCGGCCAAAGCGGTACAAAAGGGGGTGGTGATGGACGGAGCATCTGAACCAATCAAACACTCACACCCAGTCAAAAGATCTGGGTTTGATCCATCACCGTTCTTTAGCCCACTCTGCCACCCCAGTTCAGACATGGCTATATGCAAATCAGTCTGACCCTGTGCCTCATGGGAACAGTCCAGCCCGAACTGCCAAGCCATGCCTTCCCTGGACCGGAAACAAGCTTCCGAGGACCGGTTTCTGGCATTCCAGCCGTCTTCAGCCCGGCTTGCTTGAATCCAGTGGCAAAGTGAGCAAGGGACTCACGTCTGAGCATACCCTGCCACACTTATGGCGGCCAAAGCGGTACAAAAGGGGGTGGTGATGGACGGAGCATCTGAACCAATCAAACACTCACACCCAGTCAAAAGTTCTGGGTTTGATCCATCACCGTTCTTTAGCCCACTCTGCCACCCCAGTTCAGACATGGCTATATGCAAATCAGTCTGACCCTGTGCCTCATGGGAACAGTCCAGCCCGAACTGCCAAGCCATGCCTTCCCTGGACCGGAAACAAGCTTCCGAGGACCGGTTTCTGGCATTCCAGCCGTCTTCAGCCCGGCTTGCTTGAATCCAGTGGCAAAGTGAGCAAGGGACTCATGTCTGAGCATACCCTGCCACACTTATGGCGGCCAAAGCGGTACAAAAGGGGGTGGTGATGGACGGAGCATCTGAACCAATCAAACACTCACACCCAGTCAAAAGATCTGGGTTTGATCCATCACCGTTCTTTAACCCACTCTGCCACCCCAGTTCAGACATGGCTATATGCAAATCAGTCTGACCCTGTGCCTCATGGGAACAGTCCAGCCCGAACTGCCAAACCATGCCTTCCCTGGACCGGAAACAAGCTTCCGAGGACCGGTTTCTGGCATTCCAGCCGTCTTCAGCCCGGCTTGCTTGAATCCAGTGGCAAAGTGAGCAAGGGACTCACGTCTGAGCATACCCTGCCACACTTATGGAGGCCAAAGCGGTACAAAAGGGGGTGGTGATGGACGGAGCATCTGAACCAATCAAACACTCACACCCAGTCAAAAGATCTGGGTTTGATCCATCACCGTTCTTTAGCCCACTCTGCCACCCCGGTTCAGACATGGCTATATGCAAATCAGTATGACCCTGTGCCTCATGGGAACAGTCCAGCCCGAACTGCCAAGCCATGCCTTCCCTGGACCGGAAACAAGCTTCCGAGGACCGGTTTCTGGCATTCCAGCCGTCTTCAGCCCGGCTTGCTTGACTCCAGTGGCAAAGTGAGCAAGGGACTCACGTCTGAGCATACCCTGCCACACTTATGGCGGCCAGAGCGGTACAAAAGGGGGTGGTGATGGACGGAGCATCTGAACCAATCAAACACTCGCACCCAGTCAAAAGATCTGGGTTTGATCCATCACCGTTCTTTAGCCCACTCTGCCACTCCAGTTCAGACATGGCTATATGCAAATCAGTCTGACCCTGTGCCTCATGGGAACAGTCCAGCCTGAACTGCCAAGCCATGCCTTCCCTGGACCGGAAACAAGCTTCCGAGGACCGGTTTCTGGCATTCCAGCCGTCTTCAGCCCGGCTTGCTTGAATCCAGTGGCAAAGTGAGCAAGGGACTCACGTCTGAGCATACCCTGCCACACTTAAGAGGGAGGCGCCTCGCCCAGCCGCGGCGGGCGCCCTGTCCTGCTTCACTCTCTAGCCTGACTGACCCAGCCCTTAGAGCCAATCCTTATCCCAAAGTTTCGGATCTGACTTGCCGACTTCCCTTACCTACATTGTTCCAACATGCCAGAGGCTGTTCACCTTGAAGACCTGCTGCGGATATGGGTACGGCCCAGCGCGAGATTTACACCATCTCCCCCGGATTTTCAAGGACCAGCGCAGCGAGAGCTCACCGGACGCCGCCGGAACCGCAACGCTTTCCAAGGCTCGGGCCCCTCTCTCGGGGCGAACCCATTCCAGGGCGCCCTACCCTTCACAAAGAAAAGAGAACTCTCGCCGGGGCTCCCACCGGCTTCTCCGGGATCGTTTGCGTTACCGCACTGCACGCCGCGAGGGCACCCGCCGCCGCTAATCCGGGTTTGGGGATCTGAACCCGACTCCCTTTTGAACGGCTGAGGGCAACAGAGGCCATCACACGTCCCTTCCGAACGGCGCTCGCCCATCTCTTAGGACCGACTGACCCATGTTCAACTGTTGTTCACATGGAACGCTTCTCCACTTCGGCCTTCAAAGTTCTCGTTTGAATATTTGCTACTACCACCAAGATCCGCACCAGCGGTGGCTCCACCCGGGCCCTCGCCCCGGGCTTCCGTGTTCACCGCAGCGGCCCTCCTACTCATCGCGGCTTAGCCCCCGCGGCTCTCAGCGCCGGCAACGGGCCCAACGCTCCAGCGCCATCCATTTTAAGGGCTAGTTGATTCGGTTGGTCAGTTGTTACACACTCCTTAGCCGAGTCCAACTTCCATGGCCACCGTCCTGCTATCTATATTAACCAACACCTTTTCTGGGGTCTGATGAGCGTCGGCCTCTGGCGCCTTAACCAGGCGTTCGGTTCATCCCGCAGCACCAGTTCTGCTTACCAAAAGTGGCCCACTAGGCACTCACATTCCATGCCCAGCTCCACACCAGCGAGCAAGGCTTCTTACCCATTTAAAGTTTGAGAATAGGTTGAGATCGTTTCAGCCCCAAGACCTCTAATCATTTGCTTTAACAGATAAAACTGGGGCTCCGAGCGCCAGCCATCCTGAGGCAAACTTGGCAGGGAACCAGCTACTAAAACGACCGATTTGCACCTCAGGACCGCTACGACCGCCACCAGAGTTTCCTCCAGCTTCGCCCTACCCAGGCATAGTTCACCATCTTTTGTGTCCTATCACACACGCTCATGCTCCACCTCGCCGACAGAGAGGGCGAGACGGGCCGGTGGTGCACCCACGCTACTGACCTCCACCAGAGTTTCCTCTGGCTTCGCCCTACCCATCTTTTGTGTCCTATCACACACGCTCATGCTCCACCTCGCTGACAGAGCGGGCGAGACGGGCCGGTGTTGCACCCACCGCTGGAAGCGCGGCGGGATGCCACCTCAGCTGTCATGTGCCGGCCCTCACCTTCATTGCGCCACAGGGTTTCGCTCGGCCCTCTGACTCACGCACGTGTTAGACTCCTTGGTCTGTGTTTCAAGACGGGTCGGGTGGGTAACCAACATCACCGCAGACCCCTGGCGTGGGCCTCTCCGCCCAATGGACGATGCGGTCGGGGCACACTGAGAACAGTCCGCCCCAGTCGACAGTCGCGCTGGGAGCAGGGGGCCCGTCCCCCTTCAACTGCCCCAGCACGCCCAGTGGGGTGCCCAGGAGAGGGCGCGGAGGCAGTCAAATCTCCCTCGACCCCACGGACATGGCGAAGCTGCTGCCAGGGGGGCTGTAACACCGTCCTCCTGAGCGGACGGCCACCTGCCACCCCGAAGCCTTCCCAGCCGACCCGGAGCCGGTCGCGGCGCACCACCACGGAGGAAATGCAACCTGCCGGGGCCGGGTAGGGCCCGGGCGCTGGTCCCGCGGAGGGAATCTGGAACTCCCGGGCCACCGACCTTCCTGCCATTTTGAATCCTCCGGGCAGACTGCACGGACCCCACTTGTTTACCTCTCGACAGTTTTACGCCCTCTTGAACTCTCTCTTCGAAGGTCTTTTCAACTTTCCCTTATGGTACTTGGCTATCGGTCTCGTGCCCGTATTTAGCCTTAGATCAAGTTTTGGTCTGCATTCCCAAGCAACCCGACTCCGATAAGACCCGATACCGGCGCGCCGGGGGCTACTACCGGCCTAACACCATCTGCAGAGTGAGCCTCGATCACACTTGGGCCCCCTGAGCGGCGCCGGGGAGTCGTCTTCTGTTGGCCACATGTCGGCCGTCGGCTGCTACCGGCCTAACACCATCCGCAGAGTGAGCCTCGATCACACTTGGCCCCCTGAGCGGCGCCGGGGAGTCGTCTTCTGTTGGCCACATTTCCCGCGCCCGTCCCCGGGCGGGGATCTGACGCCGGGCTCTTCCCTCTTCACTCGCCGTTAATGGGGGAATCCTGGTTAGTTTCTTTTCCTCCGCTTAGTAATATGCTTAAATTCTGCAGGTCTGATCTGAGGTCATAGTCGGAAGAATAACGCTGGAGCGTCGAAGGGGGTTGCCGGGGCAGGCCCGCCCTCTTTCCCCGGATCGGATCTGGAAGGGGATTTGCCCTTCTCAAGAAGCCGGCCACGAAGCTTGGCACCCGAGGCGCGTGCACGTGGGCAGCCAGTGGGAAACCACTGATAGCCACCCGCGGCAGGCAGGCAGGCACCCCGGGATGGGCCTGTGACAGACCGGTCGCCAAAGTCCCGGTCCTCACCTCAGCGCCCCGGGGACGTGCGATCGGCCAGAGGTTATCTAGAGTCACCAAAGTGGCCGGGCGGTCCCAGATTAGTCTTGTTATGATAAATGGACGCATCCCATGAGGTCAGCGCTCGTCGACATGTATTAGCTCTAGAATTACCACAGTTATCCAAGTAACAGATGGAGCGATCAAAGGAACCATAACTGATTTAATGAGCCATTCGCAGTTTCACTGTACTGGCTTAATCTTTGAGACAAGCATATGCTACTGGCAGGATCAACCAGGTAGCCACACCTGATGACTGGGTGGGAGCCGCATGCCCATCTCCCCGACCGGCAACCTTCATGCACCCCTCAATCTCTTGGGAGCCTGCCAGGGGAAGGTGCCCAATCGCCGGGGCGGGAGGGGTCACTGGAGGGGTGTGGAGAGGTGCGGTTGCATGGGCACCGGCATGCCCAGCCGTCTCCCCCGGGAGGGAGAGGCAGGCGAAGGCGCAGCATGAGTGAAGAGGTAGGGGTGCCGGAGCCTGGCGGCAGCGGCATTCCTCGAAATGGACGTTCTGAGCTGCTGTGGAAATGTGCTGTAGTTATCAACAAAACAAAATGCCAGTTCTGCTCAATGAGTTCAAATGATTTCAGCAAGACAATGAACACAACACTGTCCTGCAAAGACTAGCCGTTCAGTCTGAAATAAATCTTGAAACCAATGTATTTATTCAAGTTTTTTTGGATACTTTTTTGGAATTCAAATATGATTAACAATCAGTTATAATCTCACAATGATATTTACAAGGGGAGCTCCTATTTACAACTTGTATATGCAAATATGTACAAGACAAAGGTGTAAAAGAAAAAAGATTTTTGGGTGAAAGAAAGCCACAAGCATTCGTTTTAGATTCCTCCACTACCAATCTGTGTCACATTCATACCAAACATATGTAGTGCAATGGAGAAACAAAGAAAAGAAAAGAAGTTTGTGTGTGTATGTGTCCCTTAGTTATTTATATCTTTTGAGTCAGGTGGGGGCACCTACTATATAGTCAATCAGTCACAAATATTGTTTAGTACATAAAAAAAGCCATCATAAATTATTCAAAATTAAACAAAACATCCATGAAGGTATGACTGGCCTAATAGAACAAACAAACAAACAAGGGGTTGACGCGTTTCAAATCCCCCAAATTGCGGGGATTATCCTCAGGACCACAGATGGAATTAATGTGAAAAAACAAGAATAACCATTCTTACTACCAAGCACAAACTAAGCGGTCTTCAAACTTAATATTCAGTCTTTCCCAACACTCAAACATTACCTGTATGTCTTCAAGTTATCTGTGTTGGTTCTGTGAAATTTGACAGAAAAGAGGTAATCAATGAAAAAATGCACTCTTTCTGGGCATCTTGAGACACCAGGGGGGGAGGCCAAAATTACATGGTACTCACTTTTTGAAGATGGTCAAGATCTTATATCTCTTATCGTTTTATATTCCTTAGATTGAAGAACCAGCTGGAAATGTAGATGTAAACATGTTTTAATATCCATATATGTGAGACCTTATGTTCCGGTAAACACATGTTTAATATTTACCTTAGTTGTTCTCTTAATGTCACAAAGTTAGGAATCTGGAGAAAAAAGAACAGCAAGTGGTATAAAATTTGTATTTGTATCACTGTGGCCCCGATATTCATTTTGGGCCAAATTGATGGTCTGTTGTAACCGCAAACACGTATGGAATTCAAGTTTAGCGCGTTCTTTTTGCGTGCACTGGATACGGTTGCTAACGGTTTTTGATTTAGGATCGTATTAGAACGAAAATACAAGCCTTAAATAATCATGGTGCTGGCGTTACCAAGGGTGGTGCAAAGTCTGCCGCTACGCTATGTTTGTTAGCTAATCAGAAGTCCAAGTTTACAAAGCTGTGTTGTGAAGTATTGATGGAACAATAAAGTTCACATGAATGATTCAAATTCGGCATGGCGTGAGCGTGGGTATTTATTGTACAAATTAGATGGGAAATGGTAAGCAGTTATCATGCGGTAATTCTTCTCACCTAAACTTAGCCACTCGCCACTCGTATTATTAATGAATAACTCAGTATCTTAGTCCGGATGCATTGGTTTAAAAAGCTTACCTTCATCTCCAACCGAAGTCTCCCAGCAGCAGAGTCTTGTTATTCCAACTGCCATGTTGGTTCTGATCGGGATCCCGTTTTTTAAGTTACGCGAGAGGTTACGGGAATCCTGGGATTTGTAGTGCGATGTGCTCACTTACTTCAGCTGTCATTGAACAACCATAATTCTTGTTCTGTCCAATAATTATTTCATAGATGGTGCTAAATATCTTGCTCTGTACTTATTGTAGAATGCCAGCGGTTTGTTTTTGACCGTAAAGTTTCACGAATTGTTTTTATGTGAAGCTTGGCCACGATATTGGAAAGCTTGTCCTTAGGAAACGCTAGAAGTAGCGGTGTATTTAATATTTGAATGGACACGTTTTTCAATATTAACTTTAGTGCAGTGTACAATTGTCTCCCAGTATGGTTACTTATGGGCAGCCCGTCATATTTAAGAGTACAGTAAAAATTCGATGACTGTGCTTATGTCATTGAGAACGATGTGAAATGTAAACTTTGGATTGGTCACTATGGTGCATCTTTCATGATTCTTTAACTTCAATGTTTCACTAGTCTGCTTGGTGGATTCACAGATGGTAGAGTTCAGACATTTCATTCAATCCGTTTGTCGCAGAGTTATATTTCAAAATCAGTAATGCATCTCTTTTGGACAGTTTTTCCTTAATATCTCCACCTCTTGGATCTGGCTCAATTTTAGATATTACTGTCCACTTTAGGTCAATTTCACTGTGTGTGCAGTCTTTCCAGTGTTGGACTAAAGGTGCAGTGAGAACACTTTTTCGAATTTGCGATTTGTGTTGAGAAATTCGTTGATTTCTTGGTTTGTTTTGCCAATGTAACGTTTATTACAAGGGCATACAATTCCGTAAACAACATATTTCGTTTTGCAGTTCGTAAACCGTTCATGTTTCCAGGATACTCCATCATGTTGGAAAAGGGCTCCTTCTATAGTAGAGGAGCAACATAGACATGTACCACATTTATGGTGTCCAACAATTGGGGGCAGATTGACATAATCCCGTGAAGTTGCACTCTTTGTTTTTGGTAACGCGGCTCTTATAATCTGGTTGGCGATGCTTTTATCTTTTTTAAAGGTGAACAAAGGTGCTTCCGAAAGCTGGGTGTCCAAATCTTTAATTAAATGGCAATTTTTATGAATAGCTTTTTTCAGCCAGTTGGATGTAGGGCAAAAAGTTGATACGCATACTATACGGGTCTGGGTCTTTTTTTCTTTTTTTGACAGCAACGTTTCGCGTGGCGTCCACCAGGCTCTCTTTATTCCATGCTTAAGGAGTTTCGAGGGGTACCCTCTATTTAGTCATTTCTCTCTCAGGGCGTTGGCATGTTCCATATATTCGTCTTTCAATGTACAGTTACTTCGAATGCAAAGGAAATGGCCTAATGGTAAGTTCTCTTTTAAGCTTCTCGGGTGATTGCTGGTATAATGTAGTGTTTTGTTCCTGTCCGATTCCTTCTTGAAGAGTGTAGTAAACAATTCGCCGTTTGGGCAGAAGACTTCAACATCTAGAAAAGCCATTTTTTCTTTAGAATGTTGCATACAGAACTTAATATCTAGAGTGCGGTTATTTAGCCACTCATGAAATTCAGTAAGTTCTTTTTCGTCACCTGTCCAGGTGAGGAAGACGTCATCTATGTAGCGGATCCATCCGCCAATCTGCCGTTCAAAAGGGTTGTTTTTATAGACAAATTTCACCTTAAATTGGCTCATTTAAAGAACTGCCAATTCCGGGGAAAAGGGGTAGCCCATTGCGACTCCTTTTATATGATAAAAGAAGTCATCCTTAAATTTGAAGTAATTTCTTGTAAGAGCCATTTTTGCTAGCTCCAAAATAAAGTCAGTTGGAACTTTCATTGGTCTGTCTCTGGTGTTAAGGTACAAATATAAGACCTCTAGAGCCTCCTCTTGTGGAATTTGGGTGTATAAAGACACCACATCCATACTTACTAGGAGATCTTTATCTTCAGTAAATGGTAATGTCTTCAGTTTGTTAATAAAATCTGTGGTGTCTTGCAGATAAGATCTAACATCTGCCATGAACGATTTCAGAAAAAAATCAACACATTTTTAAATCGGTTCGAATAGTGATTCGCACCCCGAAATAATAGGTCGTCAGGGCGGTTTTTTGTCGTCCTTATGTACCTTAGGGAGTACATAGAACAGTGGGATTCTTGGATGTTTGTTTTGTAAATATTCAAATTCTTTTTTACCTAAGAATCCTTGCTCAAATCCTTTGTGATGATTGAAGCTTTTATTCGATAAGCAAGATATCTTGAAAGCATACATACACATAAAACATATTTTTTAAAACAGTGATATGTACGTCAACATTTAAATACTAAGACAGATAAAAAAAATGGGAGTAACCCAAGATAAATTAGCTAAAAATGAATTAAATTGAAACTGAGAGTCTCTTGCAGCGAATCAACCATGAATGTTTTAAAAATTTAGAGACACCACAAACTATTAAAGGGGCGGATTCAGTCATTAGGATAGGTAGTGCGACCAAATGCCTACGTGTTCCCAGGCGTTTAAAAAGAGGTTTAAGCCAATGTCTCCTAGGTTTAATATAGTCTGGGCACTCAAAAAATATATGTGCTACGGTTTCTAGCCTAGATGGACAAAAAACACAGAAAGGCGTACAATGTGCACCATTCCATTTAGATACAAAGGCCCCGATCGGAAGGGTGCCTACCCTGAATTTAAAATACAGGGACCTATCAGCTGGCAAGGAAATTAAGTCCACAAAGGGTTCAAAGACAGCCACATCCTTTAATTCCAAAAATGATGCAGTCAGGTTGCAATGGTGTTGGTTCCTGATAAGTTTACCAGAGACCCAGTCCCAATATAACTTTTTGAGGTCAGCCTTTGGTGGAGCAGATTTAGAAGTCCAACAGTCCCCCAGGCCCAACTCCCCCAAAAGATTTTTAGTGTCCCTCAGCCACTTGATCTTACCCCAGCCTCCCATGTTCATTATCTCTGCCAGGCCGTCGGCATAGGACTTTAGCTCCGGGACCCTCCAAATGCAGGACCAAAGAAGCAGTGGTCGGAGGCGAGCCTGGTCTTTAATACTCTTACAGCCAACGTCCAGCAGCACCGGGACTGTCGGGGTACTCAAAGGGAGGGCTAGGAGATCCTTCAAAAGTTTGTTCTCCGCCTTGGTGAGAGACTCCATATTGCAGTGGCCCCACAACTCTGCCCCATACAATGCTGATGTTACGCCTCTTGCCTTGTAGATCTCAATTGCAGGACTCACCACTTGCCTCGGTGATGCTCTAAATTCCCTAAGCATAGCACCTCCTACCTTTTTATGGTTAGGTACCATCTTATCAATGTGGGCATACCAGTTCATATTGTCAGTTATACGAAGCCCTAGGTAGTCAAATTCGGAGACTTTCTCCAAGGGGGCGGTGTTCAAGACAGGCGGACTTCCTAATTCCCTTGGGGGGTGCAAAATCAGATATTTAGTTTTGGCTACGTTTATTACCAAACCTCTGGATATGCAAAAGTCCTGGAAGCGGGTCAATAGCTTCTGTAGGCCCTGGGGAGTTTTTGAAATAAGCAGAGTATCATCTGCGAACAGCAGAGTAGGGATCCTTACTCCCCCCAGACAGGGTGCGTCCGCTGGTTCTTGCAGGAGATGCTCAACCACACCATTTACGTACAACGAAAAGAGTGTGGGAGCTAGCACGCAACCCTGTCTGACTCCCCTACAGACCGGTATCCTGTCCGTTGTTTCCCCATTTTTCCCCCATCGGACCTGGGCATAATTGCTGGTGTGGAGTTAAATGAGTAGGGATAGAATGTAGGGGGGAGCCCCAGTCCCTGAAGCACCCTCCAGAGTTCCTCCCTAGGAACCAGGTCAAAGGCAGTCTTCAGGTCAATAAAGGCCAAATAAAGACTGCCCTTGCCTAGTTCCACGATTTTCCAATTTAAGAGTGCTAATCTGAAAACCTGCTCGATGGTCCCCGTTCCTGAGTGGAACCCAGCCTGGAAGTCAGATAGCACTCTATTTTCTTCCACCCAGTTAAGGATCCTTCCCAAAATTACCTTTCCTGCCACCTTTTGGGTAGAATCGATCAGGCTTATTGGCCTATAGTTCCCTGGGCTGTTTCTACAGCCCTTTTTATAGATGGGGACAACCACAGCCCCTTTCCATGAATCCGGTACAGGGCCACCCTTTAAGATGTCATTTAAAAGGGCAGCGATTACTATGCCCCAGTCAAATGGATATGCACGTAGGAGATCGCCCGGAAGACCATCCGGTCCTGCAGCTTTCCGTGGTGCCACCCACTTTATAACCTCCTCTACCTCCCTACCTGTAAACAGATCTAAAGTAAAGTCCCCTAACGAGACGGGGGCAGGGGCAGGATCATTTAGCGGGCGTTCTACAGGAGCATATAGGGATCCAAAGTGTTTCGACCAGCTCTGGGGAGGAATATTACATGTCCTCAGAGTGTCGTCGGGTCTGTTGCGGGCACCCACCAGTTTCCAAAACCCTTTTGAATCCTTGCTTTTACTAGCAACTAGTAAATCTGCCCAGAATTTTTCCTCCCAGTTCTTCTTCACAATTTGGAGGGACTTGGAGAAAGCCTCTCTAGTCTCTCTGATCTTGATTTGAGATTTAGATTTGACTGCTTCTACCAGTCTAGTCTTAGTCTCTCTACATGTATGGGTATATAGTTCTTAGCTGTCTTTCTTTGGTCCCTCGTCTATTTGGGGGAGCAGTGAACAAGTTGATTAGGGCCTCGGTGAGCTCACTAAAGACCCCACACGCCATCCCCAACCCTCCCTTAGAGTTCCCCAAGTTAAATTGTGCTTGGGCTAACAGGTGCGTTATAACTGCAACCTTCTCCTCTGAGAGAATCAATTTTGTCCACTTTATTTTCCTCCCACACAATGCTATTTGCGACTCGCCCAATTCCACTATATAGGAGGGTACCAGACTTCCCCTGTCGACTAACCACCAGAAGTCTAAGGTGAGGGAGAGTGAGTTGTGATCGCTCTCTATTGAGGGGACCACAGCCATGTCCTTCACCGAGTTCCACAAACACACATCAAGCAAGATATAATCAATTCTTGATGTGTGGTTGGGCCTATTGTAGGTGTGTGCCCCCCCCTTATCCGACTCTGTCCTCCCATTAAGAGCCCTCAAGTTAAACTCCATGCTGAGGATGTACACCTGCAGGGCCACCTCGGTCCACCTCTTAATGGGGGCTATTTCTAGAACGGGGATTCCCCTACTGGCGTCCTCCTCATCCTGGTTCAGTGAAACATCCGAGCCTAAGGGCTCGAATGTGCAATTGATATCACCGGCAACCAGGGTGCAAGCCTTATATGGAGTTGATCTCAAAAGACCCTCCAGAAGAGCAATTGTAGGGGACTGCCTTCCCCCCTTGGTGCCACGTGCATAAATATTAAAAATGTTTAAAATGGCACGACCCCGGGAGTCCTTCAAAATAATATTAAGGAGGTCCGGACAACCAGTCTGATGCTCCATTATCCTACAATTCAATGAAGCAGCAACCCAGATAAGGAGGCCACCAGATGGGCGTCCCCTCCCTGATTCTGAGCGAACTGCTGGGATAGAGAAGGCAGAGTAACCCGCCCTATAAGTGGGATACATGCTCCAAGTCTCCTGAAAAATGCATATGGAATGCTCGTCCACTAATGCATTCCAGTCAGGCAATGTCAATTTCCCTGAAATTCCGGCTACGTTCCAGCTGAGGACCTTAAAAAATGGGTCCGTCACAGCTGGGACGCCCCCGGATACCAGGTCGTGACTTGGGGACACCTCTTGTAGATCCATCGGAATTCCAACTATGTCGGGTATCTCTATCATTCCCGGTACATCTAGTAATGTGGAGTGGATTTCAGATGGGGGCGGCGATAAGGGCTGCATCAAGGGAGGGGCGAAGACTCTCTCAACTTCCCTACCAACGTCCCACCCCCACCCTCGAGTCAGTGACCCCTGGAGCCCCAGATCATCTCCGGCCATCCGGCTTGGGGAAAGAAGAGGGGCGCTACAAGATATCGCGGGCTTCCCCTAGGGCCTAAACAAGTATCCCCATTAACAGGCCTGGAGGGATTACCAGCAGGCCTAGGGTAGAAGTAAGTCAGATCCACTGCTCTGACTCCAGGGCCATCCCCTTCTTGTTTTTGGCCACAGATTATCTCAGCCACTCTACTATCCTGAAAATTAATAATAATACAATCACCCTCTAACCGCTTTTTACCCTGTCCCACCCAACCAACCCTTCGAACACCAAGAATTAATCCATCCATACCTATTGGGAGTGGTTTATTTGCTTTTAACCAATGGAGACACTTATTTTTTAGAGCCTGGTGGGTCTCAGGCTGGTTAGCCTTCAATGATGGGACATTAACGAGAACTACTACGTAGGGATGGCAGTCAGGGGGAGGTTAACCGGAGGTATCCGAGTGGTAACCTTTGGGGGAACTATTGCGGCAGCATCATGTGCCAAGTTGGAACTAGGCACCTTGGCTGGCGGTGCTGTCCCAACCCCCTTGGTGTTAGCACTCAGCTGAGCAGTTTGGCTACTCTTGACCAACCCCACGGCTGCCGATGTGTGTGTTTGAGATGGTTTATTGGGCTGATTTTTAGAGACCATAGGGGGCTTTGGTCTTGAGTTAGAAGTACAAGGGGCACAGCCTGGCTTAGGAGGGGGAGGAACCGGGATGACTAAGGGAAAATCCCTGCCAGTTGGTATCTCGGGAAGAGGGGTTGAGCTTGAAGCAACCTGCACTGGGAGAGGATTTGGGGGCAGTCCTTTTCCCGTATTCCTACCCCCTGGATCCTCACTTGCTCTAGACTGATGTTTAATAAGAGTCTTAAGTGAGAAAAAATTATCTAAGGTGGATTGTTCGAATTTGTCTACTCTCGCCCCCAAACCCTTAAGTTGGTCAAGCAACGGGGCAATTAGAGTTTTAATCAGGTCCATGATAGGTTTGAGGTAGTCAGATTCAAGGGGGGTGACTATGCTCTCGAGGGATTTAGGAAGTACTCTGGGCGTGTCAGAAGATGTTCCCGCACCCAGAGACTCCCCTAACCTCCCATTATGAATTGTAGCTGTGGCATGTTCTACTTTTGACCCAAATCCCATTTGCCCCAGCTTTCTTTCTTATAAAGTGTGGTGTAACAACCTTTACGTGAGCTCGTAGCCCTTTTCCTTTTCCTTTTCGCCTGTTTGGAAATGCCTTGGGGCTGGCTGGGCGGTAATACCTCCGTATCGGAAGCCTGATGTAGCAATGGGAAGGTCTGCCCACTAGCGGGACCCGGTGGGGTTTGAGATATTATAACCTCCCTAGCTCGGTGGCAGCCACCACAGGCAATATATCGACAAGATTCTCTAATCTATCTATGCTTGCTTCTATAGCTGACAAACGTGGCTGTACAGTGGCATCACTGGGGTCAGCTAATGGGGCCCTTCCCGATGTTGGAGTCAAGGCCTGGGCCGTAGCACCCAGGGAGGAGCGTCTAGGAGGTAAATAGACCTCAGAGAGGCAACGTTCAGTCATCACAACCTCCTTCTCGATGACTGCAGCTACCCTGGTAATAAAACGGTCCATAGTTCCTATAGTGGAACTCCCGGCTGGTCCTCCTTCAGTCCTTAGCAGTTTCCCAGATCGGGTAGACATCATGGGGTATACTCCCTCTACCACAGTCACTCAGCCCACCGGGCGCGTAGGCAAGAATTTAGGGACGTGGCCCAGCCCAGCCTCTGACAGCCCCTGACTGCCACAGACTGCCCGCCCTTTGCCCGGGCTTCGCTCGGCGTCCCGCCGAGCGTTGGGCAGGTCGTGAAATAGGGGGCGTTGCAGGCGGGGGGCGTGTCTCGCTGTGGGCGCGTCCGTGCGCACCTGTGCAACGCAGGGACTCCTGGTCTTCCGAGTCCCTGCAACACTCGCCCTTGATGAATTCTCACAAGCAGCCTACGCAGCACTGCCCCTCACTGTCAACCGCGAAGCGGCACCCGCGAAGCAGGTGCGGCGAGCAGCAGCAGCGGCGGCAACAGTGGTAACCCGAGGGTTAAGGGCAAGGTGCACCGTGAGTCCTCCTCCAGCACGGCTCCCAGGTCAGTGGCAGAGTTTTGGTGGTATCCCAAGCAGTAAAGGAAACGCACGCCTTCTGGTTCTGGTCAGGCGGGGGGCGTGTCTCGCTGTGGGCGCGTCCGTGCGCACCTGTGCAACGCAGGGACTCCTGGTCTTCCGAGTCCCTGCAGCACTCGCCCTTGATGAATTCTCACAAGTAGCCTACGCAGCACCGCCCCTCACTGTCAACCGCGAAGCGGCACCCGCGAAGCGGGTGCGGCGAGCAGCAGCAGCTGCGGCAACAGTGGTAACCCGAGGGTTAAGGGCAAGGTGCACCGTGAGTCCTCCTCCAGCACGGCTCCCAGGTCAGTGGCAGAGTTTTGGTGGTATTGTTTAATATTGAAAATAGTTCTTTTTGGAGATCTGATGTTGGATCTTTATCTATTTTTTTATAGCATTCCTCGTCCATTAGTTGTCTATTTGCCTCTGTTATGTATTCTGTTGTTCCCCAGACTACGATAGACCCGCCCTTATCGGCTTGCTTTATAATCACATTGTCATCGTTTTTGAGAGAGTGAAGGGCCTCTTTCCGTGCTTTTGTTAGGTTAGGTTTAACAAAACCTCCTCTTTTCTTTTCTTGAGAAGCTATTGCAGAAAGAAAGTTTTTTTCGAAGGTAATTACTTCCTTGGGAATTTTATAAGCCGGGGGCCAAAAATTAGATTTCTTTCGCAGTCTGGTCGTTTCCGTGTGAGTTTCTATTTAATTTCCTGAGAAATAAGTAGTTAGGCGAATCTTTCTGCAGAACTCTATGCACTCAGATTTTAATCGGACATAGTCAGTTGGTTTTGTAGGTACAAACAAAAGGCCTTTTTCCAGGACACTGATTTCTGTTTCGGATAGTACCTTATCTGATAGGTTGTAAATAGGAGATTTTTCAAATTTTTGTAATTTTGCCTCCTGGTGGACATTTCCCATGGTTGATTTTGGAACCGGGTTTTGGCACGTGTCTTTGGCTGGCCACGCCCTAAAAAAGGCTGTTGTTGTTGTTAAGGGGCTCCTTGCTGGTAATTCTGTTGGAAGTTGTGTTGATAATTTGGTTGGTATCCTCCTCTCCTTCCAAAGTTAGGTCTATAATTTGTGTTATCTGTATCACTACCACTGGACGAAGATGTATCAGAAAAGGTAATAAAGTTATTGCGTGATCGTCCTTGGTTGTCCGGGAGGTAGCGTCTAGCTTCCCGTTTAGAATAAAAGTCCTTTTGGAGGTAAGGGTAAGCTTTTTCCAATGAAAAATTCCGTTTGTCTTTCTCAAAACTATTCTCCTTCTGATTGATGGTATAATCTTTAAATTCAATAATCTCCTTCTCAACTTTATCTAAAAGGGCCTTTGAATCTGTGATGAGCTGATTCGATTTTATGTCTGCTTCTAAAGCTTCTATTTCGTCTAGTTGGACTTTTGACAATCTCTGGGCTGTTTCCACAGTCGGGACCATGAGGTCCCTACTGCATTTAGTTTCAATGAAACTATAACCTTTTTTGTAAATGGGGTCCTCAGTAAAAATCACTGGAATATTTCTTATGATTAATCCTGTGGGGATCGTGCCAGCTCTCAGGTGTTGGATGAGGTAATGTCCGTGTAAGTCCGTACGGATTTGTTTCTTTTTGAAGTGAATTAGTTTGTCTGATTCATTACTGATTTTGGCAGTGCTGCTGAGTGCTGCTGAACTGAACAAAGGAGGATCGCTTAGTAGTTTTTTTATATGGTCTTCGCTGTATGCAAATGTTTCTTGCTCTGACATGTTACTTGTAAACTACTTTTTGGATTGTTATCTTTCTCACTTATACATGCAAACACTGTTTTTCAATACCCCAAAAGTTCTTTCTCACATCTAAGGTGTGCAAATAATAATATATAGGAACCGGATAGTACTGTCCAGAAAATTAACAAACCAACAAAATTACAAAAAAGCAGCATATAAAGGTGACCACAAATTTCGACACATTGGTGTCCAATCTGAACCTCGCGAGCCGGTGCCCGCTATCAAAACAATTCAACAAGGTTTTGGCTTAAGCGGAGTAAGGCTACGCCACTATAGTTATCAACAAAACAAAATGCCAGTACTGCTCAATGAGTTCAAATGATTTCTGCAAGACAATGAACACAACACTGTCCTGCAAAGACTAGCCGTTCAGTCTGAAATAAATCCTGAAACCAATTTATTAATTCAAGTTTTTTTGGGATACTTTTTTGGAATTCAAATATGATTAACAATCAGTTATAATCTCACAATGATATTTATAAGGGGAGCTCCTATTTACAACTTGTATATGCAAATATGTACAAGACAAAGGTGTAAAAGAAAAAAGATTTTTGGGTGAAAGAAAGCCACACGCATTCGTTTTAGATTCATCCACTACCAATCTGTGTCACATTCATACCAAACATATATAGTGCAATGGAGAAACAAAGAAAAGAAAAGAAGTTTGTGAGTGTATGTGTCCCTTACCTAGTTATTTATATCTTTTGAGTCAGGTGGGGGCACCTACTATATAGTCAATCAGTCACAAATATTGTTAAGTACATAAAAAAAGCCATCATAATTTATTCAAAATTAAACAAAACATCCATGAAGGTATGATTGGCCTAATAGAACAAACAAACAAACAAGGGGTCGACGCGTTTCAAATCCCCCAAATTGCGGGGATTATCCTCAGGACCACAGATGGAATTAATCTGAAAAAACAAGAATAACCATTCTTACTAACAAGCACAAACTAAGCGGTCTTCAAACTTAATATTCAGTCTTTCCCAACACTCAAACATTACCAGTCTGTCTTCAAGTTATCTGTGTTGGTTCTGCGAAATTTGACAGAAAAGAGGTAATCAATGAAAAAATGCACTCTTTCTGGGCATCTTGAGACAACAGGGGGGGGGAGGCCAAAATTACATGGTACTCACTTTTTGAAGATGGTCAAGATCTTATGTCTCTTATCGTTTTATATTCCATAGATTGAAGAACCAGCTGGAAATGTAGCTGTAAACATGTTTTAATATCCATATATGTGAGACCTTATGTTCCTGTAAACACATGTTGAATATTTACCTTAGTTGTTCTCTTAATGTCACAAAGTTAGGAATCTGGAGAAAAAAGAACAGCAACTGGTATAAAATTCGTATTTGTATGACTGTGGAACCGATATTCATTTTATTTAGGGCCAAATTGATGTTCTGCTGTAACCGGAAACATGTATGGAATTCAAGTTTAGCGCGTTCTTTTTGCGTGCACTGGATACGGTTGCTAACGGTTTTTGATTTAGGCAATTCCGGATCGTATTAGAACAAAAATACAAGCCTTAAATAATCATGGTGCTGGCGTTACCAAGGGTGGTGCAAAGCCCGCCGCTACGCTACGTTTGTTAGCTAATCAGAAGTCCAAGTTTACAAAGCCGTGTTGTGATGTATTGGTGGAACAATCATCAGGTACATGCATCAAGCGTTTCAGGAATCGCAAACGGTGCGATTCGCAAAAATCGGCTGTTTGCGATTCCTAAATCCCTGTTTGGGATGCATCATCTTTTTTCATAGAAATCGCTATTTTTTGCAACTTCTTAAAATGCGATTGCATTTAAGGAATCGCATTTTTGCGATTCCTTAAATGCAATGCATGAATGTTTAAGGAATTGCGAAATCTCTTTAGAGGGAGCAAATTAACACAAGGTTGGACCGCAAGTTAATCTGCGAAAAAATGCAAAAATGCACAAAAATGCTTTTTTTTCAGTTTCATGTTAAACACACAAATGTCCTTGGGACATCTGTGTGTGAAACTTGTACTTAAAAATACATTTCAGGGGTGCAGGGGGGGTCCTTTGGACCCCCCCCCTGCACCCTTGAAATGCATTAACAAATTGCAATTCGCAAAAAGAAAATCGCAATTTGTAAATGCCTTCCCATTGATTCCTATGGGCCAAAAGCCCCATAGGAATCAATGGAAAGGTTTTCCTTAATTGCGATTAGCAAATTGTGAATCGCAATTAAGGAAAAATACCGAATCGCTAATAATTTTGCGAATTTTTAATGCATAGGCATTTGCGATTCCCTAATTGTGATTCCTTAAAAATCGCAATTAAGGAATCGCAAATGCCGAGAATGATGCATGTGGCTGAAAGTTCACATGAATCATTCTAATTGTACAAATTAGTTGGGAAATGTTAAGCGGTTATCATGCAGTAATTCTTCTCACCTAAACTTAGCCGTTTGACACTCGTATTATTAATGAATTACGCGGTATCTTAGTCCGGAGGCATTGGTTTAAAAAGCTTACCTTCCTCTCCAACCGAAGTCTCCCGGCGGCAGAGTCTTGTTATTCCAACTGCCATGTTGGTTCCGATCGGGATCCCGTTTTTTAAGTTACGGGAATCCTGGGATTTGTAGTGCGATGTGCTCGCTTACTTCAGCTGTCATTGAATGACCATAATTCTTGTTCTATCCAATAATTATTTCATAGATGGTGCTAAATATCCTGCTCTGTACGTATTGTAGAATGCCAGCGGTTTGTTTCTTACCCTAAAGTTTCACGAATTGTTTTTTTGTGTGAAGCTTGGCCACGATGTTGGAAAGCTTGTCCTTAGGAAATGCTAGAAGTAGCGGTGTATTTAATATTTGAATGGACAAGTTTTTCAATATTCACTTTAGTGCACTTTAGTGCCTCAGATGGCCTGCCATCCCCTGGGCAGGCCACCCTGCCCAGGGGGTATGCTGGCTTGGCATCCCCTGCCTGCCTGCTCCTGGGGCAAGCAGACTCAGAGAAAAAGGACCATCGGGAAGGAGCCGAGAGGCAGGTGTGTACCCGGGCCCCTGGGGGCCCTGGTGGGCGGGCCAGGGAGCTGCCTTCCCCCGTCTCAGCATTGCCAGACCTCACGGAGGTCTGCCTGAGCAAACTCGGAGAAAAAGGACAATCAGGAATGGGACGAGAGGCAGGTGCATACCCGGGCCCCTGGGGGCCCCGGCGGGCAGGCCCGGGTGCCGCCTTCCCCTGTCTCAGCATCGCCGGACCTCACGGAGGTCTGCCTGACCCTCGCCCTAGGAAACTGGAGGAAAATTACCCCCCTTTCTTGTAATCCGTGCACTCGAGGTGAAAGAGGGGACTCAACACACGAAAGTACCCGACCTCCTGGAGCCCTTGCTGGGATCGGGGAGGCAAATGGACACTCATCGGGACTTCCAGGGAAGCTCGGCCATCTGGTCACCCCATGGGAAAGCAGTGGGTGTGACCAGATGGCCGAGGGGATCGGTGCGACCAGATGGCCGAGGGGATCGGTGCGACCAGATGGCCGAGGGGATCGGTGCGACCAGATGGCCCAGGGGATCGGTGCGACCAGATACCCGGGCACGGAAAGGATGCCATCTGGTCACTCTGTGCCCCAAAGAAAGAGTGAGCGGTCGCCGGGGCATGGGGGACCGCAGACCCTGGGCCTCAGCTGGGCTCCAGCCATGGAGGCTGCGAGGGGGATCCAATGGGTCCTCCGACCTGGGGCACGTGGACACCTTGACAAGCAGGGGAGGCCTGCACGGGACTGACTGAATCCTGTCCTGGGCCCTTGGTGGAGCAGCAGACCGGGGGACGGAGCCCAGGGCCTGAGAATCCGACCTGGGGCCCGATGGGGCCCATCGCCCAGCCGGGGCTCCCAAGCCCGAAAGGCGCAGGGGACGCCGTACCCTGCCACGCAACAGGACCTAGGACGGAGCCCGGGGTGGGGAGGCCACCCTCCCTGGTGCCCCCAGGGGCCCCGGATGAAGCTCCTGAACCCATCCGAGCAAGGATAGGCTCCCCAGGCACAACGGAACCCCATCCTGGGCCTTTGACAGTGCGGCAGGCTGGGGGACGGGGCCCAGGGCTGCAGCACCTGACCCAGGGCCTGGCGGGCCCCTGGACCCAGCCGGGGCTCCCAGGCCTGGGGGCACAGGGGAAGCCTCCCGGGCCTGACAGACACCATCCCGGACACCCTGCCATGCAGCAGGACAGAGGACAGAGACCAGGGTGTGAAGGGCCAGAAATCTTTATCACTCGGCCTGCACAAGAGCCAAAGCCTGTTATGTAACAGAGACCATAAACACTGCTGCCAATAAAGCGCGGACTCTTTTTAATACAGTCAAGGAACTAGCCGGAGCAAATTCTATGGCGGCTGTACGCCCCCTTACCACTCAAAAATGTCAAGATCTTGCCACCTTTTTTGTGGAAAAGATTGAGACCATTATTGCCAAAATAAATCCCCTGGTGAGTGATGGCAGAGAAGTTCCGTCTCCAGTAAGCTCAATAGGATACCGGCTTGACTCTTGGCCATCCATCTCTTTGGACACCCTGAAATCCTTGGCTATTTCCATTAAGTCAGGCTCTCCTTGTGACCCTCTTCCTATTAGCATTCTGAGCCAACTTGATGACTCTGCTCTGAGGATCATTTCTGAGACATTAAATGCCTCTATTCATCTGGCAACAGTCCCATCGTCCTGGAAGCACGCCATGGTCAGCCCTCTGTTGAAGAAGCCGTCTGCTGATCCTGAGGTGCTGGCGAACTATCGCCCTATATCCCTGTTGCCTGCTTTCTCAAAAATCTTGGAGAAGCACATTCACGGTGTACTTTCAACATACACGGAGAATAACAACTTACTCCATTTCTCCCAGTCAGGTTTTAGGGCGGGCCATTCCACCGAGTCCGCCCTCCTGGGAGTCACCGAGAAGATCAGGGGGCTCTTTGACGATGGGCAAACGGTTGCGCTTGTCCTGCTTGACCTAATCGCGGCCTTCGACACCATCTCACACAACAGACTGCTTACCAGGCTGAGTGAGGATGGTGTCGGAGGGACAGCGCTGGACTGGATCAGGTCCTATTTGAGCAACCGGACGTTTCAGATCTCGTCCTCTCAGGCTCAGTCAGACACCTTTTTCTCACCCCATGGCGTGCCTCAGGGCTCAATTCTGAGTCCGCTATTTTTTAACCTATATCTCCGCCCTCTTGCCGATCTAGCAGAGCGAGTAGGTCTAGAACTCATGACCTATGCGGATGATTCGCAGATTATTTTTTCTCTTACCAACTCAGAGCCTTCATCCCCCTCTGCGCTGAAACTAGGTCTTCACGAAGTCTTCAGCTGGATGTCAACGAACCAGCTGAAGCTCAACGGGGAGAAGACGGAGATCCTTCTCCTAGGCAAAAACAGAGATCTGTGGCAAGATATCCATTGGCCGCCATCCTTGGGCGCTTTTCCTATCCCGGCTACCCAGGTCAGAAATTTAGGGGTGTGCATCGATGATTCACTATCGATGAAACAGCAGGTCAATAAAGTGGCTGGCACTTGCTTCACCATCCTTAAATGGCTGCGGAAGATTATCTGGATGCTGCCTGTGGATACCCAGAAGACCGTAGTCAATGCACTTATTACATCTAGGCTTGACTACGGTAACATCTTATACCTGGGTTCCAACTTAGCCGTGATTAGGCGGCTTCAGCTTGTCCAGAACTCCGCAGCCAGGCTGCTCTGTAAAATCCCCAGGACAGCAAGGATTTCGAAGCATCTTAAGGACCTGCATTGGCTCAGGGTTGAGAACCGGGTCCGGTTTAAAGCTTTGACCTATATGTTTAAGATCAAGGCAGGAACTGCACCAAAGTATCTGCAAAAACTAGTTAGGCCCTACGCTCCTGCACGCAACCTCCGTTCTTCAAATGGAGCAAATTTTGTGGTTCCTAGATTTAAACTGGCCCGAGTGGGAGGGAAATCCTTTTCCCATCTGGGACCAGTCCTTTGGAACTCCCTTCCCTCAGCTCTACGAAAGGAGGAAAACTTTGCCAGTTTTAAGAAAAGCGTTAAAACCTGGCTTTTTAATAAATAATTGTGGTCTTTGACCGTGTTGCTTTCTGTGCTGTCGGTCTCTCAGTCCTGGCGCCGGGAAACCCTTTGTGGGTATCTGCGCGCATTATAAATGCAAAAAATAAATAAATAAATAAAATAAGGCCACCATCCCTGGGGCCCCTGGAGCTCTTGAACCCAGCAAAGCAAGAGGAGGCTCCCAGGCACAACGTAACCCTGTCCCAAGCCTTTGGCAGAGGCCAGGGGACGGGGCCCAGGGCCGGAGTACCCTACCTTGGGCCCATTGGGGCCCCTGGACCCAGCCAGGGCTCCCAGGCCCAAAAGTGCAGGGGAAACCTCCCTGGGACAGCGGGACCTCATTTGGGCACCCTGCCATGCAGCAGAACCGAGGACAGAGCCTGGAGAGGGGAGGCCGCCCTCCCCGGGGCCCCTGGACCCAGGCCAACATGGGGAGGCTCCCTGGGCCCGCCGGACCCCATCCAGGGCAGCCTGCCCATCCAGCTGCCGGCTGAGGCCTGCTAGGCCAAGAGGGGTCCCAGAGTACCTTGCCCCTAGTAATCGGAGAAAGGATACCTCTCTTTCAGGGAACTTGTGTGGGCCGAGTGATGGAGGGGACCCAGAGCTCAGACCAGCCAGACCTCCTGAATGGGCCTCATCGGGACTTCCATGGAAGCCCGGCCATCTGGTCATCTCTTTGGAAAGCATTGCGTGTGACCAGATGGCCGAGGGGACAAGTGCGACCAGATGGCAGGGACCGAAAAGACTCCCGTCTGCCTGCTCCCAGCCAAGCCTTCCCGGTAGTGCTCCCACCTGTCCTAGCAGGACAAGGGGGCTCGGTTTCTGGGAGATCGGGGACCCAGGCTGGGTCTCAGGCACGGGGAGGACCACCGGAGCTCTCGGGGCTCGCACGCTGGGGGAGGACTACCCGGGACCCATAGAGCTTTTTCCGGGCACTTTGCCACGCCGCGGGCCGGAGGAGGGAGCCCCGGGCACCTAAGAGGTGTTGCCCGGGCATAGCCCATCTGGTCCCCGGCAGAGAACCGCCAGCCCGGGAAGGGTATACTCTTGCCCCTAGTACTCTGGAGGAAGGCTACCCCTCTTTCTGTTTCTGGGAACCCATGCGCGCCGAGTGACGAAAGAGACCCAGGGCGTGAACGTGCCCGACCTCCTGGAGCCCTGGCTGGGATCGGGGAGGCAAATGGACCCTCATCGGGACTTCCAGGGCGGCCCAGCCATTTGGTCGCTCCATTGGAAAGCATTACGTGCGACCAGATGGCCGAGGAGAGAGGTGCAACCAGATGGCTGGGACCGAAAGGACTCCTGTCTGCCTGCCTCAAGCCTTCCCTTCCCGGTAGGGCTCTTGCCTGCCCTAGCAGGGCTCAGGGGCTCAGCTTCCCCGTGGGCTCGGGACCCCGGCTGGGCCACAGGCACGGGGAGGACCACCGGAGCTCTCAGGCCCTGAAGCCCGGGGCAGGACTGCCCAGGACTAATGGAGCACGTCCCGGGTGCTTTGCCATGCTGTGGGCGGGAGCCCCCCAGAAGGAGGAGAGGTGTTGTCCCAGCATAGCCCATCTGGACTTCCAGGGAAGCCCGGCCATCTGGTCGCCCCATTGGAAAGCATTGCGTGCGACCATATGGCCGGGACCGAAATAATGCCAATCTGCCTGCCCCGAGCCTTCACAGGAGTGCTCCCGCCTGCCATTGCAGGGCTCCGGGGCTGCAGGGCTCTGGGGGCTGCAGGGCTCCGGTGGCTGTAGTGCTCTGGGTAGCAGGGCTCCGGGGCTGCAGGGCTCAGGGGGGCTCTGAAACCCCTCTCCTCGGCCTCAGGCACGTGGAGGACCACCAGAGCTCTCTGGCCCAGACATCCGGGCGAGGACTGCCCGGGACCCATGGAGCCCGTCCCGAGCACTTTACCAAGCCGTGGGCCAGAGCCCCCCAGACGTAGGAGATTTGTTGTCCCAGCATAGCCCATCTCATCACTGGCAGAGAACCGCAAGCCCGGGAGGGGTGTCTCGGCATAACCTGCCCCTAGTAATCCGGAGGAAGGCTACCCCACTTTCTGGGAACCCGCGCGCACCAAGTGACGGAGGGGACTCAAGCAGCGGCGGCGCCCGACCTCCTGGAGCCCTCGCTGGGATCGGGGAGTCAAATGGACCCTCATCGGGACTTCCAGGGAAGCCCGGCCATCTGGTCGCCCCATTGGAAAGCATTGCGACCAGATGGCCGAGGGATAAGGTGCGACTAGATAGCAGGGACCGAAATAACGCCTGCCCCGAGCCTTCACAAGAGGGCTCCTGTCTGCCCTTGCAGGGCTCCCGGGCTGCCGGGCTCCGGAGGCTGAAGGGTTCCAGGGGCTGCAGGGCTCCGGGGATTCAGGGCACCGGGGTCTGCAGGGCTCTGGAGATTCAGGGCTCCGGGGCTACAGTGCTCTGAAACTCCATGCTGGGCATCAGGCATGGGTAGGCCCGCAAGCACTCCTGGGGCCCAGCTGCCCGGCGGAGGACTGCCCGGGACCTGTGGAGCCTTGCAGGTCTCCGGTGCTCTGCATCAGGGACCCTTGTCCCGGGTAGATGGACTCTTGGCAGGCCACAGGACGGGGGCTCCCAAATCCAGGCCCCAGGCCGGTCCCTGCTTTCCAACCCAGCCAGGCAGGTGAGATCAGGGAGCCTGCCTAGGCACGAGGGACCCCTGTACCGGGCACACGGACCCTCAGGACGTGCCCTCATTTTCCACACATTTTTTCCAAAATTCTGCGTAGTGTGCATAGTGGCTCTACGCAAACTACACCCAGCCCAAGTAACAATACAATTGGAGATCTTCTAGGCTCTTTGACAGAGCCTGGCTGTCACCTGTTTGCAAGCTTAAAGAGTCCCCTGCCAATTGTTATTTGGCCTCATTCATACATGCCGAAATCCCCTTTCTTCCCACAAATTGCATCACTTAGGACTGATTAGTATTTAGCTCTGGAACCCAAGTAAAAACTTTTAAAGATAAACACATCATAGTTACCTGCTTAGTATTTCACTAAGTGACATCCCATAGAAAATACTTCATTTTTATATATATGTCTGTGGGTACATATTTTTCAATATGTGCATTTTTTATTTTTCAAATTCTATTTTACTTTTTGTACCTTATTTATTACATTTTTATTAATAAGTTTATTTACAACCTTTGAAATAAAAACCTTTGAACTTTTCATTGTGTCCTTACTTATTTTGAATCACTAGGGTAGAAGTGATGTGGGGTGAGGTAGGGTGGGATGAGGTAGTCAGTGCAGATGCTTTAATATTCAATAAGAATAATAAAATCACTGCGCAAAAATATCGCAAACACACATAAACACATACTTTTCAAAAACTGTAAATAATGACAAAGAGTCATTAATGAGTCATCAAAACTACGTTTCATTTTAAAGCTAAAAATTAAAGGTGCAATATAACATAGCAGATCAGGTTAAATTGAGTACACTTTTGACAGAATGTGTAAGGGTTCTAGTTACTTTTGCTGTGCCACATGAGTTATCTTTTATATATTTGGTAACAAGACTGTAATGTTTTAAAAGGTCAACCTAGTAAAGTTTCTAGAATTTTCAAAACACATACCCTCTGACATTTTACATTAGACAAAGTGCTCACCACATGAGTGCCAGAGAATCCTGGACTGGCACTTTACTATATTCAAAAACGTGTGTGGCTTTGGTTTTCAATTTGAAAATAAAGGCTTGGTGTATATGCTATGTTCAGGAAAAACTGAAACATTCTCTAAGACAATTACTTATTCTGTAGCTAAAAACAAAGCAGCCCAATGACTTCCTTCCTTATAGTGGGGTCTATCTTAAAAATTTAGAGGCCTTTCAAATCAAATATTTGTAGGGAATGTGTCAAAAGATAAAAAATCTAAATACATTCTGCACGCGGTTGCTTAAAATATATTTTGACTTCTAGGTTTCCATTTTATAATGACCGCTATCTTCCATATCAGTAGTCAGGTCAAAAGCTAACCAGTTGTATCCAGCCCTATTTTCCGCTATGCCTACAAAAACGCCAGAGTCCAGGAAATGTTTTCCAGTAATTAAAACCAGACCAAGACATTCCTGGCAAAATTGTCATCTTCAAAGCTTGGACTTTGCAGGAATGAAAGCCCCATTGTGGACCAGTGATGTGTAAGTGATGTCACAGTTTTTAAAAATTGAATAGACATGAGGTGCAAATTCCACCAAAGGCAGTGTTGTCAACAAGGCCTATAATGAAGAGCTTTGGAAGTTGTCCAAAGAACTAATGCTGTTGTTAGGACAAACGTGACCCTGCAGGTGTACTGAATATCTTCAAAGTCAATCTCTTAATACTGTGATCATTATTTGATAGTTGCAAAGCTTAAATGAGTGTTAGCATGATGCTTATTCACACTTTCACTTGCTTTATGAATACACTGGCCAAAAGTATAAACAGTTTACATTGTTGGTCATCTCCTGCGATGAGGCAAAAGGCAGCATTTTTGCAAGAAAGGTTAACGTTAAGATCAGCTCCACTGATGAGGAGTTTAACTTGAATGTGTATGGCCAAGGAGGTCAAATTGCTTACTTCTAGATGCCAAACTGGCTCTTTTTATGAAACCATTAGTGTCAACTTCCAATTTTTTATCTTCCTGGTCGGAAAATGCGTCCTCGTGTAACGGCCCTCCAGAAAGTTGGGTATGTTCAGTGTCATTGCTGTAATTGAGAATGCTCTTCATATAGGCTCTGTAGCAAACCTATTATGCAATGACATATAGGCTCTGAGGCATACTTACAAAGCAATGACATAAAGGCTCTCTATCATACTTATTATGAAATGACATAAAGGCTCTGTAGCATACTTATTATGCAATGACATATAGGCTCTGTAGCATACTTACAAAGCAATGACATAAAGGCTCTGTATCATACTTATTATGCAATGACATAAAGGCTCTGTAGCATACTTATTATGCAATGACATAAAGGCTCTGTAGCATACTTATTATGCAATGAAATATAGGCTCTGTAGTATACGTACAAAGCAATGACAAAAAGGCTCTGTAGCATACTTATTATGCAATGACATATAGGCTCTGTAGCATGCCTACAAAGCAATGACATAAAGGCTCTGCAGCATCCTTATTATGCAATGACATAAAGGCTCTGTAGCATACTTATTATGCAATGACATAAAGGCTCTGTAGCATACTTATTATGCAATGACATAAAGGCTCTGTAGCATACTTATTATGCAATGACATAAAGGCTCTGTAGCATACTTACAAAGCAATAACATAAAGGCTCTGTAGCATACTTATTATGCAATGACATATAGGCTCTGTAGCATACTTACAAGGCAATGACATAAAGGCTCTGTAGCATACTTACAAAGCAATGACATAAAGGCTCTGTAGCATACTTATTATGCAATGACATAAAGGCTCTGTAGCATACTTATTATGCAATGACACATAGGTTCACATAGGTTCTGTAAGCATACTTATTATCACTTAGGGTAATGAGATGGCCACCTAGAGTGTAGTCTACATGGTTTCATAAAAATAGTAGTAATGGGGTAAGAAAGTGTTGCAACTCTGGTACACGCATCTATATTGGTCCCATTTTCTTTTGTGATTTTACACATCATCTGTAAAAGAGTATGGTTGAGATGCATATACATGTCTGCAGAACTGGATACAAAGAACTCTATTAGTGCCAGAGGTGGTAACGTTGCTAGAAGTAAGACCTCCATGAAAAAGCTGCTTTCAATGCTAGTATGTGTGGGCATGAGGGACACAAGTCTAACTCAGTCTTGGCACATTCTCCAGAGTCACAGTGTACAGAGGCCATTGCTATTGCTTTGTGAGTGGAAAAAATATTCACATGTGCAGTGGGTTTCCTGTTCTTGGAAGACCTCTTTTGTCATGCTAATCTGGTCTGAGAGACATTCTGAAGTGCACCTCTTTTTATGGGGCAAGGGCCCCCTCAGTCATGGTGCTTTTTTCACTTCCTTTTGGTGGCAATCTCTCACTAGTATAAAAAGTCCTGTTTCTTCTTGGTACTGTTTATTTGTATGCTTGGAAATAGCTGATGTAACCAATTACACCACATCATGGGGTGCCCGAGCACTAGTGTGCTGAGGACTCACATGCTGCAACGCTAATCTGCAGGCTGTGTCTATTGCTTTTAAAAACCCGTTTTTTATCTCTGTTATTATTATTTCCTTTATCCCCTGTTTTTATCGTGGGTCTTCCTGCCTCTTACCTGCACTATAATAGTTGAAGCACCGCTGCTTAGCGGGTACGGGTTCTGTGGGTTCCTAGTTTGTTTGTTTTCGCCGCCATCTTAGGTGTGGTTCTGCCATTTGGGAGGCGCCATACCGAGCGGTCTAGTGGTGCGGCTGTTTCCCGCCCGCCCTATTTAAATCTACCCTCTAACGCGCAGCGGTGACGCGCAGCGGCTGCGCCTTCACTGCGCCTGAGTCATGCCAGAGCAGAGCAGCAGATGACGAGAAAGAAGCTCCTGGCCACGGGGATTGCGCCCATGAAAGTCAAGGATGCAAAGGCCTCCATCAAGCATCACAGCTAATTTTCGACAGTAGATATGGGGAGAACGCACACCTGTCCAGCATCGACAAAGCGCACATTTTTTTTGGACTGATTAACTTTGCCATTGCGCCGAAGGGCGCCGGGGTCCCTCGAGTGAGCTGTTCATCATAGTGTGTAAAGGGCGGGAAGACGGTGCACACCGCTAGTGTGAGTGGCGGGGCCAAACGGGGGTTGGGCTTCTGTGCGAGTTTACATGCCTCTTGTGTGTGTATAAAAGGTCAGACACCGATCAGAGCAGCAGATGACGAGAAAGAAGATCCTGGTCACGGGGATTGCGCCGGTGAAAGTTAAAAATGCAAAGGACTCCATCAAGCATCATAGCTAATTTTCGACTGTAGATATGGGGAGAACGCACACCTGCCCAGCCTCGACAAAGCGCACATTTTTTTGGGGCTGATTAAGGAGTTACTGAATTTGAACTCAGGCACCTGCTTTAATTATTTGTATTTGTAAGTGCTTCCTGTTGAGGTTTAATTTTTGTGACAGGAGCCTTGTTGTCTACTTATAACTATTCTCTGACCCTGCTTCGAGGGTCAGACTAGGGTCAGAGAATAGTTGCAATTAGGCAACGAGGCGCCGCTCAGGAAGCACTTACAGGGTTACAGCAGGTGCCCAAGTTGAACTTAATTTCTTTGTAACCCTTTTTGTAAAAGGTTACAAAGAAATTAACTTCAACTTGTGCACCTGCTGCTGTAACCCTGTAAGTGCTTCCATGAAAATTCGTCTCGCTCGCGAATTCGCGGATTTTCTGCGATTTTGCGAGATTCGCGGATCGCGACATGGTGGATCGCGACATCGCGGAAAATCCCAAAATTCCGCGAGCGGAACGAATTTTCTGCCGTAATTTAGTACCTACAATAGCTCAGTTTATTAGTACTGAATTTAACAACACTGGAAGAAGAAGGATGTGATAGCCCTGCTGGAATTCATACTCATTTTCTGCAGCTCACTCTGCGATATCAGTAGTGAGTCCTTAACTCAATGAGCTCAACTCCTAAAGCGATTCCATCTATAATGATAGTCTACCAAGGTAGAAGAATACTACAGGAGGGGCATAACATTATAGTAAAATAAACAAAAAACAGCTTTTACATGGCTATCACTAATGGCCTCAAAGTTGAATCCATGGGTGCAAGATGTGCAAGAATGGGTAGAAACTCATGATATTAATCTATATATATAGTAATCCTCCAATTCCCGATTCGGCAGTCACCACATCAAAGAGTCAGAGCTCATCACAGCTACTGACGATATCCGAGTACTGCTCGACTAAGGAGAGACTGTGGCTCTGATCAACCTAGACCTCTCTGCAGCCTTTGATAATGTTTCCCACCATTCACTCATCACAAGGCTGCACAACATAGGCATCCAAGGAGCTGCCCTCAGCTGGATTGCCCCTTTCCTCACAGAAAAAAACCCAAAAGTCCCCCTTCACTTCTGAACCTAAGGAAATCATCTAAGGGGTTTCCCAAGGATCCTTGCTCAGCCCTACCCTCTTCAACACTTATAGAACACCTCTTGCCAGCATCACCAAAACCATGGACTCAACATAATTTCCTATTCTGACAACACACTACTCATCTTCTCCTGCTCCTAAGACACCACCAATACCAACTCAAAACTTCCACAACTGCATGACTGACGTCGCCAACTGGATAAAGGCCAACTGCCTGAACCTCAACACATACAATACAAATGTTCTGATTTTTTAAACAAAAACTCCCCCTGGGACAGATCCTGGTGGCCCTCAGAACTTGGACCTACTCCTAACCCCACTGATCACGTTAGGCAACTAGGCATCATTCTGGACAACAAGCTAACCATGATGACTCTGGTAAACTCTCCTGTTTCTTCATCCTCCTCATGCTTCATAAGATATTCAAATGGCTACTCCAAAGCTCCAGATACACCATCACCAAGGCCCTCATCTTCAGCCGACTTGACTACAGCAAGCTCTCTATGCTGGGATTGCAGATAATTTCCTATGACAATTAAAAACCATACAGAACGCTGTAGCCCGACCCCGTCTTGGTTCTCACTAGATTAACTCACATCATCGCCTACCTCAGGAACTCCACAGGCTCCTTGTATAGAAAAGATGCTAGGCAAGACTCCTGACATGTTCATACAAGGCCCTACATAACTACAGGCCCACCTACTTGAACCACCTTCTAAACTTCCATCAGCTCAATCAACACCCCAACTCTGCGTCCCTTTCTCCAACCCTCACCCCCTGCCTACACCACAGCAGATGTGGAGGTCACTCCTTCTCCTACCTAGCAGTAAGGACATGGAACAAGTTACCCTTTCATCTACAGACCTCCCCATTTCTTCTGGAGTTTAACAATTCTCAAAGACTTGGCTATTCAGATCATCAACTGGACCCTGCCAGGTCCTGGATAGTTGTGGCGTTCTATGTGTTTTACCATCTGATGTACTAACCCTACTCTATGTTACAGGCAGGCTCCGGTGCCTTACCTATACAATTGATGTACTAACCCTACTGTACGTGCCAGGTCAGCTCTTCCTCTAGAGATGCTTTGAATCAAAGGGACCGTCTGGGGCTCTGTTTACCTGCAGTCATCTTATGCCAGGGCTGTATTGTGCGTCTACACTGTTATAACTGTGCAAACATCTGTTGTGCCAAGAATGCTCCAGTGTCTGGGAAGCTGAATGTGTAATTGGTAATTTCATGCCAGGTTCCTTCTTCTGCTAGGTCCACCAAAAAAGCAACTGGTGCTCTATTTTTGGGGTAATTTATCTAATATTAAAAAGAATTGAGAAAAGTATAGGTTTTTCAAAGCGGGCGATCCCTTTCGCTGCTAGGCCACCCCCACACAGCCATTCTAAGCTATTTTTTGGCTACGTGGGATAGTTAGCGCTTAGGTCTCCTTAAGTTTTTATTCCAATTAAGCTATACACGCCAAATTTGCGATTTTTGGGGGGAACAATAGGAAATAAGTGCTTTGGATGAAAGTGTTAGTTTTTTTCATAAAGATGGTAAAAAAATGATTTCATTTGCTAAAGCCTGCATGCTAACAGCAGCATGTCAAGATGAATAAAAAAAACTATTTTAGCATTTTTCAAAGAGGGAGCCAATTGTTTTTATTTTTTGTGCCTTCAACCTACTTTCAGTTTATGGTGCAAACCAGTGTGAAACCCACGGTTGATCCAGGAAAGCTATATATTTCTGAAAAGTAGACAACATTCTGAATTCTGAAATATGGCCATGTCTGAACTGGGGTGGCGGAGTGAGCTAAAGAACGGTGATGGATTAAACCCAGATCAGTTGACTGGGGGTGAGTGTTTGTATTGTCAACGCTCCGTCCATCACCACCTTTGGTTTTTCTGAATTCTGAAATAGGTCATATGTGTAGATCCCCAAAAAACGAACTGCTGAAATAAAGTATGATTGAAAATGAGTATGAATAAACAGCTATTTGAGATAATATTTTCATCTGTAACTTTTTGTCACAATGGCCGATTTACAAAAGCAATGAACAATTGCATTCACTAGACACTTTTGGCTGTGGGGATATGTAGGGTTTGTAGATTTTCCAAGAGCCTGAGGTTCCCTGAGCCAAAAACTGAACTGTACTGTACAATGGTTTTTCATTGTGTACAGAGTACAGACCAGTTCATATGTAGAGTGAAAAATAGGAATCAAGGTAACTTATGTATTTCTGAGATGGGCCCAAGATATGGAATTTATGAGCAGTGGGTTTTTGTCCATCTCTGGATTTGTGGGTACCCATATGAGCATATGGTTTGGAGGGTATTTTTCCAAAATGTAACCTTTCTTAAATAATAGTGTACATTTGGATGGAACGAATGTAGCAAAATTGAACTGGTAATAATAAATATCCACTATTCTATGCTCCCACATGTCTTTTGATGAAAATGGCATCTTACTCGTGCAGGGAGGCCTAGTGCCCATGACAAGAAATGACCCAAACCGCAACATGGATACAAATGGATCAAATTTTTTCACTCAAAACGTACCTGTTTTTTTTTAAGCGGGTAGCTGTGGATTTTTGGCCCTATCTCAGCTGGCACTTAGGGAAATCTAGCAAATCTGTAAATTTTTAAAACTAGACACCTAGGGAAACCTACAATGAGGTGACTTGTGCGGCTTTCACCAGGTTGGTTGTTTTATCCAGAGTCCCTTGTAAATCTCAAACTTTGACTGATAACACATTTTCCTCACATTTCTGTGAAAAAAGTTCTGGAATCTGTAGGGAACCGCAAACCTTCTAACATCCAGCATTTCCCTAAATCTTCTACTAAAACTGGTCGAGAGAGTGTGTGCGCGCGGGAGTGTTGTCCTACTCATTTTGTATTAAAACGTGCATGGCCCAATGATACCATCCCAGCGTTCTGCTGACAATTACAAATGTCTCCTGAGATATCCCAGCCCCTCCCCTTCCAAGGAGAGCCTGGTACCCAGTCCCTCTGCCGCTCCCGGCGGTTCCCTGGCAGGACCTCTAAGAATGGCACACTGGGCACAATCCAGGGCATACACAAACCATGAACTCTTTAAAGCCCCTGCCTGCCGCTGACTCTTAACAGTTGTGTCATAAAATAAATGGGCTTGTTGTAAACATTAACCGGTGAGCCAAACATGCAGTGTTTACCTCTGCTGTCTGAGAGGGCATGCCCGTGGGGTCTGTGTGCAGGATCACACAGAGAGACACACATCGCCAGGCCTCAGAGGCACTGCGCTGGCTAGGCCCATCGCACTTGGAGGAGGAGGGGCAAGCAATGATGTACCAAAAAACTATTTTACTGATAATAATCTCCAGACATTAACATACTCACAACCCCTTTCTTTTTTGACAGTTGCGCTAGGAGCCAATATGCTGCGCACTATAATGCCGCAAAAAAGGAGGAAGTGAGGCACACATTTCAACTACCGTTCTTGGTATTCATCTTATAGCAGCTTATCAATGGTAATTAACGCTCTTTGTTTGTGGGTTCAAAATCTATGTATTGTTTTAACCAGGAGCTGCACTGGGCTGTTTTTCATTGCTGCGCTTCTGTTTTCCTTCGTGTAGCCAGATAGAGGTTTTACAAGTACTTTCGCTGGCGGGCACGTAAGGGGGAGACATCTAACGCCGGCTTCAACTCAAGTCCCCAGTGTGTGTGTGTGTGTGTGTGTGTAGGGGCACGAGGGTGCGTGTGTGCGCATTATATCCTGAGAAAACAAGCTCACCCTTTGCTCCTGTCGGCCAGAAGTAAAGTTCTCACCATTGGACTAACTGAAAGCTATTATGACCCTGTTATAATGCACACATACTGTGCACATGACAAGTCATAGAAGATGGGCAGCCCCTGTGCCCTCCGAGCTGCCCCCACCCCCGCGAAGGGTTGGTAGGGTTAGAAACGCAACTGCAATTTTATTTAACTAGACTACTTCTCGCGTCCCACTTCAGCAGGTAAACACCTGTGAAAAAGGCTTTAAAATCAGAATTAAACCGAACTCGGCGAACACAAAAAGCACAGAGGTAAGCAAATAAAAATATCACATGAGTTTTGCTTTGCAAGAGGCAGGAAACCTTTACAACATAAAACAAGCTCTGAAACACAAACGCGGCCCCACGGCCGCAAAAGTGATACAGTACTGGGCTAAGTGGGAGCTGTGGGGCGAGCAAACATATGTTGCCAAAGCTCGCTCTTGCAAGAGAATCGCCAAACGTGCACGCATTGCCATTGAAAGCAATGCAATGTGTGCAAGTTTTTGGCTGAAAAGCCAAAGCCATTTCTATAGGTCTTTTTCCTATCAGCGCATGGGTGCTGCGTAGGCGAGACTGAAAAGTTTATTAAATACAGGTAAAGTTGGCAGAAAATAAATATGGATAAATACAGGCGGAAATTTCATAAAAATAAAGTTAAACGTTACTACATTTAGAAGGTATGTAAGAATGTGCCACCAATACAATGTTGTGGAAAAACAGCCAATCTCTAACGAATACCCAGGTTGTTGGCGCAAGACGCCTCTAATTTCCAATATCAATAGTTACCAAAATAAAGAGACAGGTGCTGGAAACTGGAAAGCAAGAACAGTTTTTTTTGCTCCAGAGGAGTGCACGTCGCTTCTGACACACACAGAATGTCTTCAGGAGATGCTCTGACAATTTCTCTGCTGCCCTTCTTTTCATACATTTTACAGTGACTTTATTGGTCGTCAAACATCCTTGGAATTCCTGCCTCCAGCCAGTTTCCACACAGACTCACCAGCTGTCGTTCCCCCTCCCAAATCTAACTGATGATTGCCATCTTGCAGCTGGACATTCCAACAGGACATAAAAGTGTGTGGGAATGGTCAGATTTAAAGGTTGTGCAAGTGATAAGATCAAGCATTTCTGTTCGTGTAACAAGTCTCGATGAGTGGGGGGCAATAAAGTACGTCCGCAAGGCTTGGTTTACAACCTGGGACTGAATCAAGTGGCCAGGTGCAGTTGGGGGTTATCAGAAGGCCTGGCTCATGTGCAGGAGATGAAAGGACAAATGTGTTTTAGGGTGGGAAGTGTCTCTGTGGCTTTGTCAGGCTGGCAGGGTTTTATGACCTTAGTGCATTTGGTCATGCTGAATCAGGGCACCGGGGATGGTTGCAGGGTTAGGGTGAATCATAGGTGACTTGCAAAGCGCGAGATGGCCGCGGCACCTAAAATGGATGCCGTTTACGTGCGGACAGTGGCTTTTTGTTAGGCAAGATGGTGCTGGTGATGTTCATGCTTATCAATTATATTTCAACAATGTATGCCTAAAAACACTACCCCCGGGATACCTTATTAAACACCCAAAAACTGGGGTAAAAGTCCCTCTCAGCAGCCATAAATCTCCCCAAGGCACAAGGAATCTCATATCAGTTCAAATACACAGGCGGATATTCTCAAGAACGTGTGATAATTACCGCAAAATTAGCTTAACGCAACTCTTCATATCACTGGAAAACAACGCTGTGTTAACTCCATATTCACAGCACAGGGGTACAATGCGATAGGCCCACGACAACGTGTCAAATGTCGGCGATAAAGACAACAAGACGCCGCAAAAATGCGAAACGCCAACTCAAAAAAAGTTGCAATGAGGCCAATTGCGATATAAAAACCACGAAAACCGGTGACAGACATGCAAATCCCACGCATAAGGCAGGAAAATGCACTATAAAAGCAACAAAAAGAACACACCAAAAACAATTCAAAGTGTGTAGCACCATGGATGCACCCGGACTTAGTGCAGAGGCCAACGCGAATCCCACAGCCCCACAGACCACCAGCAAGGAACCTCTGGGTCGGAGGAGAAGAGGAAGAGGAAGACGGGGGGCAATCCGCAGCAAAACTAGATCAGCGTCACAGATGTGACAGTACACAACCATCAACTGACCCACAAGTAGATCAACATGAATGCAGTCGAAGTATCGAGGAGGACAATGGAGGAGGCCAAGAGGCGCTGGCATGATGTGAAAAGCAAAACCAAGCACAAACCCACTGCCAACGGGAAGACAGCAACAGGAGGTGGGAGTCCACCACCACAGGAGGAGCTGGAGGAAATGGAGGCTGCAGTCATCAAAGTGGAGACGGTGCAAGGAGTTGGGAGTATGGACACAGCTCGATAGGACCTTACACAACATCAACAGGGTGAGTAACGACACACATTCACAACCACGTGTTGCATACTGTACACCCACAATGCTCTAGGATCATGTCCCTGATCCCTGTGGCACACCGCAGCACGCACACATAGCAATCACAGCACATCCCACGACAATGTGGTATAAAGTACAACACCAACACTAAAGAACAGGGGACACAACTGGGTCCGCTCATGTGAAGAAACAGGCCTATCGCATCTAACAGAGCAGGAAACTGTGAGATTGAAATGTACATGTACAACCTCACATGTGTCACGTAGTCCAAATGTCCACTATCCCGCATCAAACTGCCAGCACCTCCCAAACAGTCACAAAGTACATTGTCATAAAGTCTGCATGTCAGCAAGAACAATGCGCCAACATACATGTCAACACAATTTCAACATGCATCTTCCCTTCACATTGCAGAGGGACATACAACATATCCAGCAGAGCAGACCAGGCAAATCATCATTGATGCTGGAGACGACCACCACACCTTGTTTACAGATGACCTACAACAGCTCATGGACTTCTTAGGTAAGCCAACCCCAGGAGCAGGGCAGCCAAACTACATAGAGGAGAACCCCACCCCTGCACAGACCACACAGCAGGAAGCACCCGCCACCATGGCCTGCTCCCAACACTCCACTGAGGCACACATCGAATTCAGAAGCCAGGGGTCAAAATGCCAAAAGCAGGTAGCCAAACAGGTGCGGGTGGGGTCAGAGCTCAGGAAGCTGAACTACATCACATACGGGGTGCCTAAGCCCTATCATGGACAACCTACACCCCTCAAAGGAGACCGACACAGTGACAGAGACACAAGAATTTGCACATTTCCTGTACTGAACCATGCCCAGAGCACCGGAAGTACCATTCACACACCCACGCTGGACCTCCATACGACAGCCCAGTACACTCCTCTTACGTATTGAGTGGCTGACAATAAAGCTTCATGTCCAAGGTCGTACCCGCTGCCAGCGGGGGCATGGTTGCGTCCGCTCTACACACCATAGTGTAATGTTGTATGGCCCGGGCCCTCATGCATACATTATGACCACATGGACACACTTATATAGTTGGTGGGACTGGCTACGGGCACGTGCACCCGGCCCCTTTATTGGCTGGGTCACATGTACAGTGACACCTGTGCTGGATGTGTGTAGGGTGAGTTTAAGCCAGCCCTCACAGAGTTGTTTGTGCTGGCAACAACTACAACAGTGAACAAAAATAGAAACAGAAAACACCAGCATTACTGAGACAACAGCGGAGCATCATGGTGGTAGCCGGAGCAAGTACAGAGGTCACCCAATGAGCAAACAGAAGTGTCCAAGAGTTGCAGTGCGCTGAGGTTGGGGCACTAGAGCTGAGCGCGCTCATGTGAAGAAAATGTCTAGGATTGTGTCCTTTTGGGATATTCCTGATGCAGCTGCAGTGGGGGGTGTCACACCTGCATCATCTTCCTCATCATCATCCCAGGTCTCCCACACTGCCTGAGGTGACATTGCTACGTGAGCTCTCCACAGCACATAACCAAAACAGAACTGGACGATGACTCGTGATGCACTGATTCAGTGGCACCTGGAGTGCTGAGGAGGGTATCGGGGTGATGTTGGCATCCACAACAGGTGTGAGCAGCTCCGTTAGTCTGCCAGTACGGCTGTTTTGAGTCTGGCAGTTGGTGTTTGGAGGTGGTTCTGGCGGTGGTGGCATGCGCCTCCTGCGGTGATGCGGCATCCGGGCCGGTCAGGACTCAATTTGATGTGTGAGCCCTGGTGGACCGCAGTGTAGGCCAAAGGCAGCGGACAGAGCAGGGCCACCGACACAGGGCCACCGACACATGGCGTTGAAGACCCAAGGCCATCATCTCACAGGCCATCCAATATCTCAGAAGACAGGGTCCCTGAGCTGCACAGAGTCAGTGGCCCCAGATGCACTGCGGCAAGCACAGGCACACCCCCAAGGGACAGTGACTTGCGGTGCACTGAGGTAGGGCCACGCGTACTGAGTGGGTCCTCATCGATGTCCAAGGGGAATGTGGCAGAGGGCTGCAGGGGACAGTAGAAGGTGTCCTCCAGGGCATGATGCAGAGGGCAGAAGCCACCCATAAGTGGCAAATTGAGGATTGGAATGCTACTGCCTTGTTACTACCACCAAGTCTGCATCAGCTACATGAGGATGAAGACAACCCCCAGTCCATAGACTCCAATGTCACCAAAGTTCAACCAGAGAGTGTCTATGAATGTCAGGAAACAGACTTAGTGCCACCGGGGTTGAAAGGTGATGCAGGCTGTGATGAGGTCGGTACAATGATATGGACTCTGCCATTGCAAAATCAAGACTCAGTCCCAAATGTGTGACCTACTCGACCGCAGTGTAGGCCGGAGGCAGCGGTCATCAGTGGCCCACAGCCACGTGTATTTGGCTCACGATGCACAGAGTTGGTGACACCAGGGCAGTTGTCGGTAGTGTTCGATCACCTTCGTAACGATGATCCTTTTTTTCCTCATGACTGAAACACATCATCCTCTTACACCACTCCTTCCGTGCAATGATATGTACTCTGCCACAGAAAAATCAAGACTCAGTTCCAAATGTGTGGCCTACTCGAGCTTAGTGTGGCCCGAGGGCAGTAGTCCGTGTGGGCCCACAGACACGTGTGGTTGTAATGCTATGCACAGTCTTGGTGGCACCACATCGAAGGGAGTATAGTGACATAAAATCCGCCATAAATAATGTTCTCTGCCATAGTGTAATGAAGACTCAGTTTCAAATGTGTGACCTACTAGTCCGCTGTGTATGCGGTTAGAGTATGTAAACGAGAAAGGAGTACTGCAGGCCTTGCTCGCGGAGGCCGTGATGGTCATAGCAGGTTGCCAGGGTTGCGGGCCTCGGGTTTGGATCTTGCACCGGCACATGTTGGGCCCTCTTCGACACAGCAGGTGAGCAGTGACTGTGAGGCCTTGATGCACAGAAGCGGGCAAGACTGGTTCAGGGACCAGCAGCCTGGAGTGCAGCAGGAGTACAGGATCGCAGGCAACACCCCTCACGGCGACGCCATCGGCCTGTGGCAGGGTGAGGGATGCCGTGCTGGCAAAGATGTTGGGCATCCCAGAAGAGAACCACGCCCAGAGCTAAGTTCTTTTTATTCACACCCCTACACTGGCCAGGCATACGCCGGGCCAGCCCACTCCGCTCATGCTTACAGGAGGGGACGTAACAAGCTACATTTCAGCAATCTTCCCCACTGGCTGGTGTACACTCCAAACACCAGCGGTGTATGTCGACATGGATATGTGTGTGGTCTGCATACTGAAGTCTGTCCATCACATCCATGGCACACTTGGCATAGTGTACATTCTCATTCATCGAGCACTTGCCTCCTTCGCACGTGCCTGGTTCCCACTTCTTCTCACAATCTTCTATCGTGTGGCTGAGGTGCCATGCCATTGATGGATTATGTGCATGGCTGGCCCAGGTTCCCACAGTAAGTTGTGTTGTCGTGTCTGGTGGGTGGGCATGTTGTTTGGCATGTTGTATGTGAGTTTGTAACGTGTGCATTACCAGTGTTGTGAGTTGCATGATTGTGGAGTTGAGGTGTGTTCATTTGGTACTTGCCAACAAGCAGTGCATTTCCTTAGGTGCCATCCTGGTGGGGCTGGTTGATGATGGACTGTCGGTAGATGTAGGAATCATGCACACTGCCTGGGTGGTTGTCGTTGGCGTTGGTGGAGATTCCCCAGTGGTCTAGTATTGCCTGCACATTGATGGAATACGTGTGCTTTCTGTTGCAGTTATTGTGTGCAGTGTTTCCAGGGGGCACAAGTAGGACACGTGTGCAGTCAATTGCCCCCAACACGTGCAGGAAGCCAGCTATGACATAGATGCCTTGCTTTGTCTCCAGCTGTTCCTTCGCAGTGTGGGGGAAGTTAAGATAGTGAGGTACCAAGCTGATGATGTCATCCACAACCGTTGTGAGGAACTTGGATTGGGCTGGCTGTGAGACTCCTCCAACTCTGGCTGTTGTAAGTTAGAAGGTACCAGAGGCGAACACGTGCAGCACTGCCAGCAGCTTTTCTGAGGTGGGATGTTGATTGTCCGGTGTGTTGGTACGGTCAGCCTGTGGGCAATGGTGGTCAGGATGGTTGTCCCTTTGAGCCTGTGGTGGACAATGACATTCTCTGGTGTTGAGTCTGTGAGGTTGGTGCATTTTCAGGGGGTCGCTGTCTTTGTCCGCGCTGCCTCAGTGTTGATCCGGGTCCGGTAAGGGCGGTCCTGCGGGTGGTGGCGGTGGGTGTAGTGGCCCTCTTTGGTGTCCGGGCTGCATGATCAGTGTTTCCATGGCATCTGTTGTTCTTCAGGTGTGGCTCTGACCTGGCCTCCCTTTTCTAGTGCAGTCTGTCATCCGACTTTACACTGGGTAAGAGCAGGTGTTACATTCCTGCTGCTAACGTGCCTTATCGCCTGTTTTGAGATCTTATCGTCGATCTGGCTGGTCGTTGAGAATGTTGCGGAGTGGTGTTGTTGCGGCTTTTGGCACGGGAACACCTACTCTGTATCTCATTAGTGATTGTTGCCTGAGTCATCTGTGGTGATGTTTTTTGCAGCTGCTATTGCAGGTAAACTGGTGATATGGGTTGTTATCACCAGTTTGTGAATGGGGCGTTAGTTTTATTGCAACTTTGGCTGCGATAAAGTGCAGATAACGAGGTGATAGTTCCTTGAGAATATGCCATGCAGTTGCTTGCAGGAGATCCCGAATGTTGTACTTTAATAAGAGTGGCGTTAACACTTTTTTCATATGGACAGCGCAGTTACACAGTTCCATAGGATATGCAGGCAGTCACACTGAATTATTAAATCACAGGTGCAGTTTTCCTATCACGGCCAGTTTCACCTTACTGCTCTAGAAAGGATTTAGGTCAGTTCTTAATCTGTGTACCTCATATCTAAGCTTTGGGTTGGGTAATGCCTCTATGTCCGGGAACCATTCCTCATTTTACCATGAATCATATGCAAATTGGGGGATGTCTTACCCCTAAATTCCCCACGTCATGTTCTCTGTTTGCATTTATTGTTAAAGTGGGAAGCTCCCTCTTCGTGGTCTTAATTACCAGATCATGTCTATGTGTAGCCAACATTACTCTGCTACATGAGCCTCCCAGTTTTTACTCTGACTCTATTGGCCCATTTCAGTTCACTGTGTGTTATCTCATTTTTACAGTGTGTTGCTACCTTTTGTCAATCACCTGTTGTTAGGCAAAGCCAGAATCTCATCACCTCAGCATCTGCAGAGTAGCTCCAGGAGGGTAAACCTGTCTCCATCCTAATAGACTGTATCATTGTTGTCTCGGGTAATGTCTGTCGGGTAATAACAGAACTCAAGTACTTCAGGCCCATCTCCCTCCCCACTTCCCAGCCAAGGTCATCGTGAAGGCCCTCAACGTGCAACTCTCCAAGTTCATTGAAGTGAACTACTTCCTGGACACCTCCTAATCCGGCTTCAGAAGTAACTACAGCCTGGAGACCACACTCCTCGCTACCACCTACAACACCCACTCCCTCCTCAACAGGGGCGAGACCGCAGCCCTCATCCTACTAGACCTCTCGGCCACCTTCAACACCGTCTCCCACAGCACCCTAATCACAAGACTCCACAACGCCGCCATCTGCAACAAGGCACTGTACTTGATCCACTCCTTCCTCCCCGGCCAGACACAGCGAGTCAAACTACCACCGTTCCTCTCAGAACCCATAGAGATCAGCTGTGGAGTCCCACAGGATTCCTCCCTGAGCCCCACCCTCTTCAACGTCTACATGGCCCACCTCGCAGCCATCATCAGAAGCCATGGACTCAACATCATCTCCTACACCGCGAACACTCAGCTGATCTTCTCCCTCACCAACAAACCCACAACTATCAGAACCAACTTCCACAGTGGAATGAGACCATTGCTATTGATGAAAGTCAGCTGCATCAACTTGGACAAGACCGAAGTACTCATCCTTGGACCCACCCCTTCAGCTTGGGATGACTCACGGTGGCCAGCCGCTCTGGGCATTCCCCTGACCCCGACACACCACGCACGCAACCTCAGCCTCATACTGGGCTGATCGCTCACTATGAACCGCCAAGTCAGTGCAGTTTCCTCAGCCTGCTATGAAAGACATTCAGATGGATCCCCAGAGAATCCGGAAAGACGGCACCCACCCACTCATCACTAGCAGACTTGACTACGACAACGCATGGTATGTCCTACCACTGCATAGCCTCATAATTCTGTTGTAGGTTGCCCGGAATCACCCGGAAACAGCTCAATAAACTACAGAAAGTCCAAAACACCACAGCCAGACTGACCCACAGCCACATCACGCAACACCTCCAACAACTCCACTGGCTCCCAATCAACAAGAGAGTCACTTTCAGGCTCCTTACTCACGCCTACAAAGCTCAACATGACGAAGGACTAGAATATCTAAACCACAGCCTCACATTCCACGTAGCTGTCAGACAACTCTGATACTCCCAACTTGCCCTTGCCTCTGTCCCCAGGATTCACATGGCCAGAACTGGTGGAAATGTATTCTCCTACCTCACCGCCAAGCCCTGGAACACCTGGCCTCACCACCTCAGGCAATGCGCATTGCCGACCCTATTCAGGGCAGACCTAAAGATCTGTCTCTTTGAATACTCCTCCACCCAGTCCGATCAGCAGCCCCCCGCACCTTTATTGTTAGGCACCTTGATACCTCCGGGTTATTGTTTTGCGCGTTATAAATTATTTTCAATTTCAATTTCAATTTCACCTTGAGACCTTCATAGGAGAGTAGCCCTCGATTTATTGATTGATTGGCTGATTGGTTGACAGCAGGCTTTTTAAACATTTACCCTCTTCCTACTTCCAATCCCACTTTCCACTTAAATTTAACATCACAACTCCATAGTGGAATTGCAGGCGAACCCTAGCCGCATATGCATTTAGCACAGGTCTTAAATACATACCACTGTAATCTTTGTTTCATTTCTTTAGACCACTTACTGAGACCATTGCTCTTGTTTTTAATGCTTCGATGTGCTCCTTCCACAAAAGCTTCTTCGCAAACCATACTCCTAGGTATACATATTTGCCTCAACCTCTAGTTTATTTGTACCTAGGGGCCATTCGTATTTGGCTACTTTTTTCCCAAACACCATCACTTTCATTTACCACGTTTCTTCTCGTGATAATATTCCATAAAGACATCCAAGTTCCAGTAATGACAAGATCGTCCGCATATAATAAGCATGCCAAATGTTTGCTGTTCATATGGGAGCTTAACTCTCTTGATGCAGCGAGCAGTGATGGCGAATCTGCTATAGACAGGGAGAAAAGCAGCAGGGCCAAGACACAGCTCTGGCGCGGCCGCTTGTGATTGGTATTTTCTGGGACAGTCTTCCTTCAGTGTCCGTTATTACCTGCGCCCAATTCTGACAAAGAAGTGCTTTGAAAATAGCCAAAACACTCCTAGGGATACCTAGATTTGGTCATTTTTCCCAAAGGCAGTGATGATCCACTCGATCAAACGCTGCACAGAAATCAACAAAGCAGCAGCCAATGGAGCCCTTTGTTTTACGGCCTACAGTGAGAGCCCATAGGCTAAAACAGTGATCTGTAGTCGAATGGCCTCCTGAATCCCTCTCCCGTCCTAATGGGACTATATTATGCGTTTCTGCCCATTCTTGGAGCCTTCCCAACATTACTTTAGAAAAACATTTTCTCCCACTTCGAGAGGTTGACTAAGTTATTGTTTTTGGGGTCCGTAAACTCCTCTTTTTTTTATATATCCACTTTATTTTTGCACCATTCCTGCTGTCTTGAATCTTAACAGTTGCTAATATTTTCTGGAAAGCTATGTAGAAGAATATGGCCCTCCAATCTATCTTGGTTTTAATTATAACAGCTGCACAGATTGCTGGCTTCACAGTCCTGGTTAGTTTTAGTGTCCCTATGGTGGCTTTAATAATCTGGAAGGCGTAGTATGTCCTAATTTCCCCCACTACAGTAGACCTTTCCTCCCTTTCTTTTGCCTTCTCCTCACATCCAGCACCAGACATATCTTTTAGGTGCCTTACCCATTCCTCTTCTTCTACAACACACCTCAATGACCTTCCTGTACCTTTCTGCACCAGCTGCCAGACCTTTCTTGTATTGTTAGTTTCTATTGCTTTCTGCATGTTTGTCCAGCAACTCTCCTTATAAGACCTTTTCCTATCGACTATTAATTTTCAATATCTCCGCTTAGCGCTGAGTAGCTGGGATTATTTCTCGTGATCATATTTTATCTTCAAGCTCTTCTCCCATTTTCATATCTGGCTTTTTAGGTTTCTACATTCCCTATCAATCCATAAGTCATAGATTCTTATATAGCGCACGAATCACCAAAAAGGTCTCAAGGCGCTTAGCAGAAAGAGATAACGACCCTTGAGTAAGAAGGTGACACTGGTTAGTTAGGGAAGAGCCATGTTTTCAGACCCTTCCGGAAGGCCATATGGTTAGAAATGGATGAGAGATAAGGAGGCAGTTTGTTCCAGAGTAAGGGGCCTATATAGGAGAATGCCCGACAGCCATTTCTCGTAGTTCTGGCCCTTGGTTGGACCAGAAGGCATTTAGAGCTGGATCTTAGAACTCTGGAAGGCTTGTACGGAACCAGTTTCTTTGCTAGATAAGAAGGACCAGTTCCCAGGAGAAGCTTGTGGACAATACTAAGTATCTTAAAGTGGCTTCTTTGGCGCACAGGGAGCCAGTGTAACTCCCTGAGGCTAGGCAGAGCAGATGACCTAGGGGGCAGGGCAAGCACCAGGCGGGTTGCGGCGTTCTGAACCGTCTGTAGCTTGGTCAACAGACACTCATTTATGGAAGCAAACAAGGCGTTGCCATAATCCAAGCGACTGATAATGAGTCCCTGAATCAAGGGTTTCCTGGATTCAAGGGGGAGCCACTTAAATATCTTACGCAGGCGGCGCAAGAGGCCATAGCAGGTATGGGACACAAGATTAACATGGGATTTCATAGAGAGGGTGGGTTCAATCATGATTCCCAAGTCACGAACCACCTCTTTGGGCTCGGGGCAAGGTCCCATTTCCTGCGGCCACCAATCCTGGGTCCATATCTGCTTGGCCTTACCGAACAGCATTATTTCCGTCTTGCCGCAGTTCAGTTGGAGTTTGTTGACACGCTACAATCAAAAGAGAGAGTAAGGGAGTTTATTCACTCAAAGGTGAACTAGAGATCACTCCTATTCCCCTGGGAGGAAATGTATCAAAAACAATGAGAGGAGTATCCCCTATGAAGTTGAAGAAACAGACGTATCTGGAGGGCTGGTTTTGGCAAGAAGGAAAAAATTCATCCTTTTGTTTAAAACCCCTCACTCACCAACCTAGTGGTGACATGCTTCATCATCGGGGTCCACCTTGGCGTCCTAGCGACACCAAGGTGTGCTGCGACACCTGAACTACAGTGGAGCTGGTTGTGACTGTGGGTGCGAAAAATTTCAAAGATGTTAAAAATTGTCCTGGTTGTACTCAAAAATGTAAATTTAATTATAGAGCAACTGAACAATTTTTAAAATATAGGAGGGCGATATCCTGGTAGGGAAGTTACGGCCAAAGGATCTCTATATGTGTTGAGTGGTCAACATGTTTCTACCTTAGGGGCAATTGCCCGGTATTCGTCAGGACCAGAAAAAACAGGTGGACAGGGGGTGTGTGCTCCCTAAAAAGCACACCCGTACCTTGATCCCCTGTGTACCTACTGGTAAAACAGCCAGTGGTATGTGCTGCTCAATAAAATAAGTGAGCAGATGAGAAAGTGAAAAAGAGACTCGATTATGAGCTCTCAGGGCTTCAACGGGCAGGGCGTAGGTTCAGTGCCTTAAACGTAACATACTAGTTACTGGCCGGTAAGATCTGATCAGACCTACTCCTAGCGTCCTCTGCTCGGCTAATCAATTATGATGGAGTTTGTTGACACTCATCCAGTCCTTGATGGCAATCATACATTTCTGGAATCTGGAACGAGTGTCAACAAAATCCAGACTGCAGGTAATCAACACCTGAGTATCATCTGCATAAGATACTGTGGAGAAGCCGTAAACTTTATTACTTTAGCCAGAGGGGTGAGGTAGAGATTAAAAAGCAGGGGACTTAGAATTGACCCCTGGGGAACTCCAACGGGAAGGGGGATCTTGCTGGATTCCAGGGAGTCCACCTTTACATAGGTGTACCGGCCGGCCAGATAACTCTCAAACCAAGCACTGGCTTTGCCTCTGACACCGATCTCCCACAGTCGTTGATGAAGAATACTGTGGGAGACGGTGTCAAAGGCGGCTGATAAATCCAGCAGGACAAGGACCGCGGACTCACCCCTATCAAGAGAGAGGCGGATATTGTCCACTACCTCCATCACAGCAGTCTCGGTCCCATGAGCAGCCCGGAACCCCGACTGTGAGGGATCGAGGAGACCCTGTTCCTCTATAAATGTTGAAACTCGTTTATTAACAAGATGCTCCAGTACCTTACCAAAGTAAGGCAGAAGCGAGATCGGCCTATAGTTGGACAAGATGGTAGGGTCACTATTGTTTTTTTTTTAGAATAGGCTTGATCTGAGCCACCTTCCAGCGACTGGGGAACGAGGCGAGGTCAAATGAAGCATTAAAAATATTGGTAAGAGAGCTAATCAAAGAAGGGAAAATCATTTTACACTTGCGTGGGATCACAGAATCTGTAGGGGAACCAGATTTCACCTTCAAGAGGGTTTTTGACACTTCCTCTGTAGTGATGGTCTCAAATTCCAGAATGGAAGGGGATTCAGTGTGGGCAGGGGCAGCAAGAAGGCAGGGTGGGTCCTCTCTGATTTGGTGGGTATCGGATTTAGGGGTAACAAATGTGGAGTAGATCGACTTAATTTTATTGTCAAAATAAACTGCAAGTGAGTCAACCCACTGAGCTGAGGGCAAGAATGCTGACTGCTCCACCTGCGGAGAGGTGAATTCTTTAACTATTTTATAAAGTTCTTTGCTCGAGTGGGCGGCTTTATTAATCCTGGACGTGAGGTAAGTGGATTTAGCAGCTTTTATTTTTTTCAGGTAGGTTGCATGAACCCGTTTATAATTCAGACGATTTTCTGGTGTTCCGGTCTTTCTCCACAGTCGTTCCGCCGATCTACTGGCGGATTTATCCGCTTTGAGTTCATCCATGAACCAAGGCGATGCTATAGATTTCACCTTGACTGTTGTTTCAGGTATGATAGTATCCAAAGTACCCCTAATTGATGCTTCTAGTTGGGCTGCGGTTAAGTTGATATTTGTTACATGAGGGTTTGGGGGAGTAAAAGCTGAAGAAAAAGCTTCTAGGGTCAACTTACGCCAGGGACGTACTGATTTGGTGTCTGTGCGTTTGGAAGGCCTGGAGTCAGTTGGTATGCAAAAACTAAATTTTACAAGGTGGTGATCGGTCCACGTCATAGGTAATGGGGGCTCACAATTAAGGCTAGGAAGATTGGAAAAAATCAAGTCAAGAGTGTGCCCCGCTTGATGTGTCGGTCCAGTGACTCTTTGAGATAGTGATAGCGTTTTTAGAGTAGAAAATAGATGGCAATTATCTTCATCGTGGTCAAGTTCAGCGTGGAAATTAAAGTCACCTATCAAGATGAAATTATCAGTGGCCAATACATGGGAGGCTATTGTATCAAGAAGAACATTGACAAATTTGGTTTTGTCTCTCGGGGGTCTATAAACTAGGGCAGCCCTTCCCAACGGTGTATTGTTGTACAAGATGTTAACTATTAATATTTCAAGCATTGGTTTAATGAAAGAGTCGAGAAGGGTAATGGAGATAGGAGGTCTGGCCGCCACCGCGACTCCTCCGCCTTTCCTACCTTCTCTATCTTGCCTGATTAGATGGTAGTCCTGGGGAAATGCAATAGCCACATCTGGCGAAGCAAGGCTATGTAACCAGGTTTCAGTGAAGTAACAAATGTCAGGCCGCTCCATATCTAAAAGGCTCCAGATCTCAAGAGCATGCTTGGGGATGGATCTAGTATTGAGGTATAGGGCTGATACCTGAATGCATCCTTTGGCTGTGACCGAATTCGTAGGGGCGGAGCAAACAAGATTGGGCAGAGGAATAGCGGTAACTGTGGATTTGCAGGTACTAAGCTTCAGTGTGCTCTGCACAACTTGGACTTTACGTACATTCAACGAGTTTCTGGGATTGAGGGCTAATAATTCTTCCCGTGAGTAATTGAGCATGATAGCTAGGGAAGAAACTTACCGCTGTACAGCTAAGGAGGTATGTAGGGGTCGGGACGGCAGGGCGGTGTCCTGGCGCGGACGGGCGCAGACGGGCTTGCCTTTGGCGCGCCGCCGGCGCGCCGCTGCGCGCGTCCCGCTATGGAGTGGAATATGTAGGAGAAAGGGGCGGGGCAGCTCTGATGACGCTGCTATGTGTTCCCTTGCTGAGTGTCCCTCCGCAACAACCGGCACAGCCGTGGCGGACCGGGGACCAGCAGGCGGTACGCGTAAGTAAAAGTTAATTGCGGTAGTATTTACTGCAATTTACGAAAAAAAGATGCATTTGTAAAATAAGCAAACATAATGCCACATTAGAGCACGAAGTGCAGTTAAAAATGAAAGCCCCAAATATACGAATACACAGTTCAGTTTTAAATCACTGCTAAGCATGGAAGTATAGCAGAGTCTCTCCACACAGATTCACACAGTGTAAAGCAACGGACGTCAGCCACCTTACAACAGGGGTGCCGCTCTAGCTGCCATAGGTTCTCTTTCACATACCTACACTGGTCCTTTATTCTATTATTCTATTGCTTGGGTAATCATATCACTATTTCTTGCAATGAAGTTCTCAGGTATGTCTTCCCACTGCATCACCTCAGAGTTCTGTTGTAGGTTGGCCAAACCTTGCAGCTAATCTTCTGAAATCCTAGTGGTTAATGTTAGGGTATTCTACCTGTAAGGGGTCTAACTTTTTTTAGAGCTGGTCCCCACTGAAATTATTACTAGATTCAGGGGCTATGATCCATGCTGCATTACCTTAAAGCTTATGCTTTTATAACATAAGTATACAAAGATATAATCAATCAGACACAATTGCTTTTTCCATTTCAAAAGGTCTGTCTAGCGGGACTATCTAGGGTATTGCGGCCATTTATACTGAACTTTCCCATTTGGCTCAGATGTTTTACCAGTGCAGCCTCACGCGCTGTAGTTTTACACGCTGGGAATCTTGCAGCCCTAATATTATATGCTCTCAGGGTAACTTTGACCAAGGGGTCTCTTTTACTTGGATCCAACATGATCATATCCTTACATATAATTTGTGCAAAGTAATTCAAGATCATCCTTGACTCTGAACCGAAATCCTCCAAGCTCCCTGCATGAATGATATATTAATTATGATCAGATCATCATAACCCTTATCCTTATTATGCACCTCCACTTGACAGATCACAGGCCAATTCCTGTTTGCCTTTATTTGTATTATTTTTTTTTTCAATATTTCTTGAGATCGGAGTTATCAGCCCTCCCCCGAAGGCCGTCCCAAGGCCCCATTTTTATTTAACTTCTAAAAACCCATTGACAGGAGATTCATCACACAGCTATGATTGTTGTAAGCATATTATCACATATATTCTGTAATTTCTTTAAATACTGCTCGACGTAGCATTTTTGTTAAACCTGACACATTCCAAGATAAGATGCAGAGGCTGTGTGACAACCGTCATTCCTATTCTAGCTCTGTTGGAGGGATTCTGCACATACACAGAACTATGCAAAGGAAAACAGGACCTTGGTGTATAGAGGTTGTACCTTCCTACCATCTTAGTGCCCAAAATCCCAAAACCGACTAGCTGTAGTGTCTCACTCATTCTCCTATATGATCACAAAGCTGCAAATGATTAGACAACCCAGAACACAAACCTCCTGACTCTCTCAGGAATCACGGTAGCAAGACATACCCTTTTGCTCACTCACTCGCACTTCTCCACAATAAGGATTGTCAGAGTCACTGTATAGTTCAAAATGTTTATTTTAACTATCGTGCTCTATAATGCAGTATACGAGCGGATACCAGCAGCATAATGCATAAGCCTACCACAGTTAGCATTGTTACAATACCATAGAATATGAAGGGGGTGTCATTATATACAGACAGTGGAAAAACAACTATAAGGCCTAACCACCCTCCCCTTGGTAAGTTGTGGTTTATTATATAAAGGACGATCTCTGGGCTTTGTCAGCAAACCTCAAACCTTAGAGCCTAGATGGTAGCTTTACATCAAAGGAACAGCATGGCTCTTCTCCGAAGAAAAGATTTCCCTCCAAATGTGTGTGAACAACATGCAACTCCGAAATATCAAAGCACGAGCTCTCCAGCAGCGCAACTGTGTGTAGCATGTTTTGTCTAGGTAATAGGGACTGACCAGAACAGAATACCAAGGGGCATTTTTATCAACCTTGCACATCGGGTTCAGACTGAACACCAGGATAAACAGAGAAGGCAGAAAGCAGACCGTTCACATGTGAAAGGCACAAACAGAGTCTTGCCAAATAAAGTCATGTAGTAACGAACGCAAAAGCAGCATCATGGCAGCAGAGCTCATGCTAACTTAGCAATGTGGAGAATGACCCTAAAGGCCATATAACAGCTCGCTCAGCCACCTCTCCACATTATAGGCAGGGGAGGCTAAGATCGCATTACAAATCCCAACTCAATTTGCTTTCTAGTTTTCGTTGAACCAGTACTGTGAAACGGTGACTTTTAATGTTCCTTCTTTATTGTTCTCTACCTGTCTTCTATGCCGATTCTCTTGTCGAGCCAATCTTACTTCGCTGTTCCCTAAACCTGCCGGTGCTTCAGAAAGGGGTTGTTCAAGTGACCCTCATCTACTGTTTCATTGTTGGGGACCAATTTCATTCCTTCACTTGACACCGCCTCTTCAGCTCTCTCAAATGCATCTTTCATCATTACTGAATAAACTAAAACTTTTGTGTCCTCCTTCCCTGCTTTGCTTTTAGTAAAACCTACCAGCCTCATATCCCTTGATGCCAATTGTTTCAAACTAGAGCATTTAGCTAGGGAGAACAATAACTGCGTGCAGTGTATGGGGAATTAACTTTCTCGTTACCTCAAATTAACTTCCAGGTGAACTCCTCAGAGGCCTCACTTACCTCCAAGTTAGAAGCTGATAGATTTATTATTAGCTGTTGCTTACATTTAATAACATCCAGTTGGAAACAAGCTCATGAAGTTAGCTTTCGATCTTGGTGGAACGCTATAGGTTTTCATCATAGATTAGACTGTAACCATGTCTCACCTGCATTGTGCTGGGTCTGGTGGCTCCATGGACTAATGCTTCCACTGCAGCGGGCTGTGTCTGACCTCATGGTCTCAGGTTCAAATCCTGGTGGGTCCACTCAGCCTTCCATCCATCTGAGGTTGATAAAATGAGTAACATTTAATTGGGTAACAAATCAGCATCTGTTCTTCAGCATCAAGATACCTATGGGTGAACGTGTTATGTTGGCTATACAGAGAGATCTGTTATGGCTTCCACTTCCTCCTTATTCATTACTTTCTAGTTCACTTGTGAATAAAACCATTAATGTGTCTGCTGAAGTAAGAAAGCCCCCTTTAACTTACACATCTGCCGTTTTATATTTTATTATTATACAGTTTACAAATATGTATGAGTAATATTTGCTTTTCATAATGTCTAGAGTTTCTATTGTTATTAGCTTTTTAATCTTTATTGCATAGTTATATATATTCTTATTCATCCCACCTTTCTCTGCCCATATGCACCTTATACATTTACATGTTTTGCAGCGTGACATGTAATAGGATTATACTTGCTATGTATTGGATTTTATATTTATTACTCCTGTCCTATCTGATTATCTTTGAATGTGTCAACTATTATGTGCTTTTTTTTAATTTCAAAGTATTGTATTACATTTTTAAATTCAGTTATTATTGCTTTACCATCACAGGGTATCAGCCCAAACTGGCTGTCTTTGCCAAGGATACAGGTAAGTGGTATACATGTTTGGCTGTTCCCCTTTCCACTGTCTTGCTAGGAGAATAAGAATGGATGAAAGGGAAAATAAAGAGACTAGAGGAGAGAAGGGAGGAGATAGTATACAAGAAGATCACTTTAGTCGTGGGTCTTTTCTGGGCCTGTGCGGATATGCTTTGTGGGCAGGCGCCCTTCTTCAGTTGAGTTCACGGGAGTACGTAGGGTCCAGGGACTCGTCCAGTGATGCCCACATTCCCCTGGTTGCTGGTCTCCAGGGTGAGTTCCGCAGGGCGGTACTGTCTGCGGCTCTGAGGTACGTCACCCAATTGAGCCGCCTTTGAATGTCGCCTTAGCTGTATCCTTCCATTTGGAAAGTACCATTTTCACTGCCGAGGTCAGAAGGAGATCCAACAGGTCCCTGTCCTGCTGTGAATCTAGCTCTGCGGTCATAAACACGGTGGCAAGGGTAGAGAACTCTGGTTTTAGTGTGCACCCCAGCGCTTTTTTTATGAAAATGAATATTTTCTCCCAGGACCCTTTCATTTTTGGACAGTAGAAAATGAGGTGTGCTATGTCCCCCTTTTCGTTGTCGCAGTTCCAGCACAGGTTGTTTTCCCTGAGGCCTAGGGCTGCTAGGCGAGCTGGGGTCTTTTCATTGTTCTAAATTAACTCGAATTAACACAAAACAAAAATGAGTTTCTGTTCTAGAGGGATATGTCCGCGTCGTAATATAGCGAGAATCCTATACCTCCCATTGTACACTAGCGCCATCTTGTGGCCTTTGATAAACAGTTCTCAGAGTTTAGCTTTTACATGTCCTAGCTAAGTGGGAAATTTGAACTACACAGTTTTATCCCACTTCAGGACACGGTTCAACACACAGTTTCATCTCATCTGCTCTGGAGGCTCTCCCAAGTGTAACTCTTTTGAGTGACAATCTCAGGTAATCTGGGAAAATTACCGAAAGTGTGTTATTCTAACGTAAGATGTGTTGCACTTGGCAGGGATTTTAAACATTATATCCCTAAGATCATAGGGGTTGTGAAAGATCCAAGCATCATACAAAAAACAGTGCAGCACATGTGCCATGCACATTCAGCGGAAGAGTGTTGAAATAATGGGTGGAAATTGTGTTTCATGTAAATTAATCATTTGCGCATCACCAAGTAAAGTTGCCGATTCTAAGAAAATCTGTGTTTCAATCACATTGCAGAATTACAAAAAACATGTTTAATTTGTGCTTTCCTAATTGCTGATATAATTTAAAATATGTGTAATTACTGTAATGATTACCTACAAATAGTAGGTGCAATCATAACCCGATAGCTGAGCCCCATTAAATTGTGTTGTGTTGGACCTGGCTCCTTTTGCAAGGTTATCCCCAAACCTTTTGCCTTCCTGCACATATTTTTCTGACTTCTTTTGTTGTCATTAGGACTCTGGGCACTTTACCACTGCTAATCAGTGCTAAAGTGCATGTGCTCTTTCCTCTCAACAAGGTATGATTGGTCATATTTGATTTACTTGTGAGTCCCTTGTAAAATGGTATATCATATACTGAGGGCCTGCAAATTAAAATGCTACTAGTGGGCCTGCAACACTGCTTATGCCACCCACAGATGTAGCCTTTCAAACCTGACTCAGGCCTGCCACTGCAGGGCCTGTGTGCGCAGATTACTGACACTGTGGCCTGGCATTTAAAACTTCTTTTCAAGCTTTAAATTACCCTTAATTACACATAGGTCACCTCTAAGGTAAGCCCTACGTCTCCCCTGAGAACGGGGTGGTCAACATAAAAGGTAAGACATGTGCCTTTATATTTGGTGTGTTCTGGTAAAGATAAACAGTTCATTTTCTCACTGATGTGAGACCTACTCCTCTCATTGGCTAACATTGGGAATTCCCTTTTTTGTGGTAGCTCCTGATCTGAAGGGAGTAGTGTTGCCATGTTTGGTATGTTTAGAATGGTGGCGATAAAATCGGGTTACTGGTGTAGTTAAATTTTACATCACTATTTTAGAAATGCCACTTTTAGAAAGTAGCCAATTCTCTGTGCATATGGCTCTTTGTGCTTTGAAGCCTGACTCCAATACACAGCTAGGGCTGGGTGACAACTACACGTGGTGCATACTTTCCAGACAGCCACAACACAGGAAGGGCAAGGTGTGACAGGGTTACATCTGCATTCACCATCATACTGATGGTCTCCCTGGGCCAGGAGAGAGAAAGGTTGTTCACACTTTATATTTGAATAGGTTGTGTCCTGCCCTCACACAAAGGGCTGATTTACCCCCCATTGGTCTTCTGGAGCAAGGACTGGGCTGAAAGTGATTGTTGTGCACATCCAAGGGGTCCTTTGAAGTCACCACTTCATCAAAGATTTTTTGAGTATAAGTACTGGTGCTCTGGCCCCATGTTTTCTAGTCACTGTGTGGACTGCTGGCTTTACAAACTGCACATTGCCAGAGGACAGCTGTACTGCCAGGAGGAACCACCACTTGGACTACTTGCTTTGTTGTGCTGACCTGCTTCCTGCTGAGCTGCAAGAGGCACTGCCACTCCGTTACAAGTAACTGTGTGCGCTGGCCTGCTTGCTCCTCTTTGTGTCCTAAGTGCTCTCCCACAAAATATTGGCTTTCCCGCGGTTCTCAGAGTTTCAGGCCAGAAAAGACTTGCACCCTTGCTATTGCTGTTGGAATTAAACAAATAATCAAAACATACGAGAGCTCTATCCTGCCCGAGCACCGTGCTTTTTGCTACCTGGAATTCATGCGCTCTGGCCTGATTGCCAATGTGTTTTGAGGATCACTGAGGTGCACAAGTTTTCATGAGGACCGAGAGTCCTGGGAGGTGAAAGTGACCTGATAGCACCAAAGAATACCCGCCAGCGCGGCCCACTCTGTGACGACTAGCCTTACGGGCTGATTTGCATATGGCCATGTCTGAACTGGGTGGTGTGGTGAGCATAAAAACGATGGATTTAGGCCCAGATCTCTGTACTGGGGTGAATATATGACATTGTTCTGCATTCTGTCCATCAACTGTTGTTTTTGCATTTCTTACCCAAGCCTCATTTTTCTTCTGGCCCGAGGTCTTTTTGTTTTCTCCTTTCTGAAGCTGCTGTTGATAGTCTGTGCAAGTTTCAGACTATACTGCATGGCATACTATTCCCCTACTTGCAGTGCTTGATTTGTCAAATTAAAATGAAGTGCCAGGGCCTTCGTCAGGAGGCCATGCAGCTTGCACCACCCATTGACCCTGGCGGCGCTGCCAGTGACAGTACCAACACAACTACTAACCCTCACATTCCTACAAGTGGGATAATTTAGACTATTCCAGGAGCCCAATGCTCCGATCTGGTACTCACAGGTCATCACAAGACAAAATCAGAAACCATTCAGCACAGCAAGAAGAGTTACCAGGAACAACTGTGCGGTGGGGGCGAAACGGTGCCTAGATAGACAAGGATGGTGATAGTGAGAGAGAATGGAAAAAAACCAAAAAGAAGTGTGAGGCAAACGGAATGAGAAAGCAACGAAAGGAAAGATAATAGAATGCAAATAAGGAAAGAAAGATGAAAAGACAGAAGAGGAGAATAACAACATGGAAGGAAAACAAAGATAGGATACCATAGAGGGGCGAATGAAGGGCAAGAGGATGATGAAAGAAGAAAGGAGCAAAAAAAATGAAAGAATAAGAATAGGGAAATATGGAAAAGGGACAAAGTAGGAATATATCAAGAACAGACAGAAAGATTGAGAGACAAAATGAAAGGACGCAAACCGAAAGATGGAAAAAAGAACAACATGAAACTGGAAAGAATAGAAAATATAGAAGAAAGATGGATAGAAAGAAGGACAAGATAAAAGAAGAAAATAAGGACAAAAGAAGATTAAAAAGAAAGAATGAATTAAAGAAATGCTAGACAAATTTCTTCCATGCTTTAACATTCAAAATTAAATGCAAATTTCCACGAGAGGATCAGTTCTCACTGGCGTCCAGAAGAAAGGCCAGGATCGCTCACTTTGTTCTGTAAATTAGTGTCATACAAAGTGGCGAGTATTTTATTGTCCTGGCTACTCCATCAGTGTGAGAACCTCCAGGCCTTGATCTGGTATCATACACTTTCCTAAACTGGCATGAACCCATCCATTGGGGTTCTCCCAGCAGGCAGTGGCATCTTAAAGATTTAGGGGGGCCCTGTTTGTACAGCTTTGAGCTTATGATCCAGTTGAGCTCTTTCATGCCCTCTTTGGCCAGGTCACTGACATTGCACTGTCCAAATTCTAAATCTAAATACATCTGATATTCAGAAATTGTGACGTGTGTTTTCAATATTGTATTATAGTGTCCCTTAGTAATACTTCTGACAATAATCTCTGTGACACCCTCCTATTCTCTGATGTCAGGTCCTGCTCTGACCTGAAAGAAACTTTTTTATGGATGTTGCATGAAATATAAACACACATTTCTCTGAAAAATGTCTGTAATAAACACTCACACAACGGCCAAAATAAAGATAAAGGAAAGGAACATGGTACTTAAAACAAGCTTATCAGGGCAAGACTGTACAACAGAGCTGGCTCTGTCAGGGGCCCCTGGAAGGCTGGGGCCCCGGGCCAGAGCCCTCGTTGCCCATGTCAAAGGTCTCTGCCAGCAGGAGTGTTACCAGCCCTGACTCTCGAGCTTTACCCATGTCAAAGGTCTCTGCCAGCAGGAGTGTTACCAGCCCTTACTCTCAAGCTTTGCCCCCGGCAAAGGTCTCTGCCAGCAGGAGTGTTACCAGCCCTGACTCTCGAGCTTTGCCCACGTCAAAGGTCTCTGCCAGCAGGAGTGTTACCAGCCCTGACTCTCGAGCTTTGCCCCCGGCAAAGGTCTCTGCCAGCAGGAGTGTTACCAGCCCTGACTCACAAGCTTTGCCCACGTCAAAGGTCTCTGCCAGCAGGAGTGTTACCAGCCCTGACTCTCGAGCTTTGCCCCCGGCAAAGGTCTCTGCCAGCAGGAGTGTTACCAGCCCTGACTCACAAGCTTTGCCCACGTCAAAGGTCTCTGCCAGCAGGAGTGTTACCAGCCCTGACTCTCGAGCCTTGCCCATGTCAAAGGTGTCTGCCAGCAGGAGTGTTACCAGTCCTGACTCTCGAGCTTTGCCCATGTCAAAGGTCTCTGCCAGCAGGAGTGTTACCAGCCCTGACTCTCGTGCTTTGCCCATGTCAAAGGTCTCTGCCAGCAGGAGTGTTACCAGCCCTGACTCTCAAGCTTTGCCCATGTCAAAGGTCTCTGCCAGCAGGAGTGTTACCAGCCCTGACTCTAGAGCTTTGCCCACATCAAAGGTCTCTGCCAGCAGGAGTGTTACCAGCCCTGACTCACAAGCTTTGCCCATGTCAAAGGTCTCTGCCAGCAGCAGTGTTACCAGCCCTGACTCTCAAGCTTTGTCCATGTCAAAGGTCTCTGCCAGCAGGAGTGTCACCAGCCCTGACTCTCGAGCTTTGCCCATGTCAAAGGTCTCTGCCAGCAGGAGTGTCACCAGCCCTGACTCTCGAGCTTTGCCCATGTCAAAGGTCTCTGCCAGGAGTGTTACCAGCCCTGACTCTCGAGCTTTGCCCATGTCAAAGGTCTCTGCCAGCAGGAGTGTTACCAGCCCTGACTCTCGAGCTTTGCCCACGTGAAAGGTCTCTGCCAGCAGGAGTGTTACCAGCCCTGACTCTCGAGCTTTGCCCATGTCAAAGGTCTCTGCCAGCAGGAGTGTTACCAGCCCTGACTCTCAAGCTTTGCCCATGTCAAAGGTGTCTGCCAGCAGGAGTGTTACCAGCCCTGACTCTCAAGCCTTGCCCATGTCAAAGGTGTCTGCCAGCAGGAGTGTTACCAGCCCTGACTCTCGAGCTTTGCCCACGTCAAAGGTCTCTGCCAGCAGGAGTGTTACCAGTCCTGACTCTCAAGCTTTGTCCATGTCAAAGGTCTCTGCCAGAAGGAGTGTTACCAGCCCTGACTCTCAAGCTTTGCCCATGTCAAAGGTCTCTGCCAGCAGGAGTGTTACCAGCCCTGACTCTCGAGCTTTGCCCATGTCAAAGGTCTCTGCCAGCAGGAGTGTTACCAGCCCTGACTCTCAAGTTTTGCCCATGTCAAAGGTCTCTGCCAGCAGGAGTGTTACCAGCCCTGACTCTCGAGCTTTGCCCATGTCAAAGGTGTCTGCCAGCAGGAGTGTTACCAGCCCTGACTCTCGAGCTTTGCCCACGTCAAAGGTCTCTGCCAGCAGGAGTGTTACCAGTCCTGACTCTCGAGCCTTGCCCATGTCAAAGGTGTCTGCCAGCAGGAGTGTTACCAGACCTGACTCTCGAGCTTTGCCCACGTCAAAGGTCTCTGCCAGCAGGAGTGTTACCAGTCCTGACTCTCAAGCTTTGCCCATGTCAAAGGTCTCTGCCAGAAGGAGCGTTACCAGCCCTGACTCTCAAGCTTTGCCCATGTCAAAGGTCTCTGCCAGCAGGAGTGTTACCAGCCCTGACTCAAGTTTTGCCCATGTCAAAGGTCTCTGCCAGCAGGAGTGTTACCAGCCCTGACTCTCGAGCTTTGCCCATGTCAAAGGTCTCTGCCAGCAGGAGTGTAACCAGCCCTGACTCTCAAGCTTTGCCCTTGCTGTGGGGTGTGTGTCTTACAATGGTACTGTGCCCTGTGGACACATCCTGCTGCGCTCTGCTGTGTGCTGGAAATGCTGGCACCGGCTCCAGGACGTCAAACACCGGGACAGGCAAGGACAGGGGGCGGCGACTCAATGGGAGGCGGAGTCAGAGGAAGAAACAGGTCCATCCCCCGCCCCCCTTTGGCCAGCCATGCGAAACGAAGAGGCAGAGGCCTATAAATATGGAGGCTCCACCACTTGGAGTTCAGAGCATCCCTCGGATATCAAGATGAAGAACACTGGCTGTTACCTGCTCGCCCTGGCCCTTGTGCTGGGCCCCGTGCTCCAGATGTGCGCAGCTCGTGAGTACAGACTCTGTGTGGCTTCTCTACACACTGCCCAGGGGGTGCTCCTCTGCTATGGTGGAGGAGGGTCCCCCACTGCAGACGAGGGCGAGTGTGCGAGCTCCCTTGGAAGGGAGCTGTGTGCAGCTTCAGCACATGAGGGGGGGGGGTGCTAGCTTCCTTGGGAGGGAGCGGTGTGCAGCTGCAGCACATGAGGGAGAGGGTGTGAGCTTCCTTGGGAGGGAGCTGTGTGCAGCCGCAGCACATGAGGGAGAGGGTGTGAGCTCCCTTAGGAAGGAGCTGTGTGCAGCTTCAGCACATGAGGGAGAGGATGCGAGCTTCCTTGGGAGGGAGCTGTGTGCAGCCTCAGCACATGAGGGAGAAGGTGCGAGCTCCCTTGGGAGGGAGCTGTGTGCAGCTGCAGCACATGAGGGAGAGGGTGTGAGCTCCCTTGGGAGGGAGCTGTGTGCAGCCGCAGCACATGAGGGAGAGGGTGCGAGCTTCCTTGGGAGGGAGCTGTGTGCCGCTGCAGCACATGAGGGAGAGGGTGTGAGCTTCGTTGAGAAGGAGCTGTGTGCAGCTGCAGCACATAAGAGACAGGGTGCGAGCTTCCTTGGGAGAGAGCTGTGTGCAGTTTCAGCACATGAGGGAGAGGGTGCGAGCTTCCTTGGGAGGGAGCTGTGTGCAGCTTCAGCACATGAGGGAGAGGGTCCGAGCTCCCTTGGGATCGAGCTGTGTGCAGCTTCAGCACATGAGGGAGAGGGTGCGAGCTTCCTTGGGAGGGAGCTGTGTGCAGCTTCAGCACATGAGGGAGAGGGTGCTAGCTTCCTTGGGAGGGAGCGGTGTGCAGCTGCAGCACATGAGGGAGAGGGTGCGAGCTTCCTTGGGAGGGAGCTGTGTGCAGCTGCAGCACATGAGAGAGAGGGTGCGAGCTTCCTTGGGAAGGAGCTGTGTGCAGCTGCAGCACATGAGGGAGAGGGTGCGAGCTCCCTTGGGAGGGAGCGTTGTGCAGCTGCAGCACATGAGGGAGAGGGTGCGAGCTTCCTTGGGAAGGAGCTGTGTGCAGCTGCAGCACATGAGGGAGAGGGTGCGAGATCCCTTGGGAGGGAGCTGTGTGCAGCCGCAGCATATGAGGGAGAGGGTGCAAGCTGCCTTGGGAGGGAGCGGTGTGCAGCTTCAGCACTTGAGGGAGAGGGTGCGAGCTCCCTTGGGAGGGAGCTGTGTGCAGCTACAGCACATGAGAGAGAGGGTGCAAGCTCCCTTGGGAGGGAGCGTTGTGCAGCTGCAGCACATGAGGGAGAGGGTGCGAGCTTCCTTGGGAAGGAGCTGTGTGCAGCTGCAGCACATGAGGGAGGGGGTGCGAGCTCCCTTGGGAGCGAGCTGTTTGCAGCCGCAGCATATGAGGGACAGGGTGCAAGCTGCCTTGGGAGGGAGCGGTGTGCAGCTTCAGCACTTGAGGGAGGGGGTGCGAGCTCCCTTGGGAACGAGCTGTGTGCAGCTTCAGCACATGAGGGAGAGGGTGCGAGCTCCCTTGGGAGGGAGCTGTGTGCAGCTGCAGCACTTGAGGGAGAGGTGAGAGCTCCCTTGGGAGGGAGCGGTGTGCAGCTGCAGCACATGAGGGAGAGGGTGTGAGCTTCCTTGGGAAGGAGCTGTGTGCAGCTGCAGCACATGAGGGAGAGGGTGCGAGCTCCCTTGGGAGGGAGCTGTGTGCAGCTTCAGCACATGAGGGAGGGGGTGCGAGCTCCCTTGGGAGGGAGCTGTTTGCAGCCGCAGCACATGAGGGAGAGGGTGCGAGCTGCCTTGGGATCGAGCTGTGTGCAGCTTCAGCACATGAGGGAGGGGGTGCGAGCTCACTTGGGAGGGAGCTGTTTGCAGGCGCAGCACATGAGGGAGAGGGTGCGAGCTCCCTTGGGAGGGAGCTGTGTGCAGCTTCAGCACATGAGGGAGGGGGTGCGAGCTCCCTTGGGAGGGAGCTGTTTGCAGCCGCAGCACATGAGGGAGAGGGTGCGAGCTGCCTTGGGATCGAGCTGTGTGCAGCTTCAGCACATGAGGGAGGGGGTGCGAGCTCCCTTGGGAGGGAGCTGTTTGCAGCCTCAGCACATGAGGGAGAGGGTGCGAGCTGCCTTGGGATGGAGAGGTGTGCAGCTTCAGCACATGAGGGAGAGGGTGCGAGCTTCCTTGGGAATGAGCTGTGTGCAGCTGCAGCACATGAGGGAGGGGGTGCGAGCTCCCTTGGGATCAAGCTGTGTGCAGCTTCAGCACATGAGGGAGGGGGTGCGAGCTCCCTTGGGATCGAGCTGTGTGCAGCTTCAGCACATGAGGGAGAGGGTGCGAGCTCCCTTGGGAGGGAGCTGTGTGCAGCTTGAGCACATGAGGGAGAGGGTGCGAGCTTCCTTTGGAGGGAGCTGTGTGCAGCCGCAGCACATGAGGGAGAGGGTGCGAGCTTCAGTGGCAGGGAGCTGTGTGCAGCTGCAGCACATGAGGGAGAGGCTGCGAGCTTCAGTGGCAGGGAGCTGTGTGCAGCTGCAGCACATGAGGGAGAGGGTGCGAGCTTCCTTGGGAGGGAGCTGTGTGCAGCCGCAGCACATGAGGGAGAGGGTGCGAGCTTCAGTGGGAGTGAGCTGTGTGCAGCCGCAGCACATGAGGGAGAGGGTGCTAGCTCCCTTGGGAGGGAGCGGTGTGCAGCTGCAGCACATGAGGGAGAGGGTGCAGGCTTCCTTGGGAGGGAGCTGTGTGCAGCTGCAGCACATGAGGGAGAGGGTGCGAGCTTCCTTGGGAAGGAGCTGTGTGCAGCTGCAGCACATGAGGGAGAGGGTGCGAGCTCCCTTGGGAGGGAGCGTTGTGCAGCTGCAGCACACGAGGGAGAGGGTGCGAGCTTCCTTGGGAAGGAGCTGTGTGCAGCTGCAGCACATGAGGGAGAGGGTGCGAGCTCCCTTGGGAGGGAGCTGTGTGCAGCTTCAGCACATGAGGGAGGGGGTGCGAGCTCCCTTGGGAGCGAGCTGTTTGCAGCCGCAGCATATGAGGGAGAGGGTGCAAGCTGCCTTGGGAGGGAGCGGTGTGCAGCTTCAGCACTTGAGGGAGAGGGTGCGAGCTCCCTTGGGAGGGAGCTGTGTGCAGCTACAGCACATGAGAGAGAGGGTGCGAGCTCCCTTGGGAGGGAGCGTTGTGCAGCTGCAGCACATGAGGGAGAGGGTGCGAGCTTCCTTGGGAAGGAGCTGTGTGCAGCTGCAGCACATGAGGGAGGGGGTGCGAGCTCCCTTGGGAGCGAGCTGTTTGCAGCCGCAGCATATGAGGGAGAGGGTGCAAGCTGCCTTGGGAGGGAGCGGTGTGCAGCTTCAGCACTTGAGGGAGAGGGTGTGAGCTCCCTTGGGTTCGAGCTGTGTGCAGCTTCAGCATGTGAGGGAGGGGGTGCGAGCTCCCTTGGGAACGAGCTGTGTGCAGCTTCAGCACATGAGGGAGAGGGTGCGAGCTCCCTTGGGAGGGAGCTGTGTGCAGCTGCAGCACTTGAGGGAGAGGTGAGAGCTCCCTTGGGAGGGAGCGGTGTGCAGCTGCAGCACATGAGGGAGAGGGTGTGAGCTTCCTTGGGAAGGAGCTGTGTGCAGCTGCAGCACATGAGGGAGAGGGTGCGAGCTCCCTTGGGAGGGAGCTGTGTGCAGCTTCAGCACATGAGGGAGGGGGTGCGAGCTCCCTTGGGAGGGAGCTGTTTGCAGCCGCAGCACATGAGGGAGAGGGTGCGAGCTGCCTTGGGATCGAGCTGTGTGCAGCTTCAGCACATGAGGGAGGGGGTGCGAGCTCACTTGGGAGGGAGCTGTTTGCAGCCGCAGCACATGAGGGAGAGGGTGCGAGCTCCCTTGGGAGGGAGCTGTGTGCAGCTTCAGCACATGAGGGAGGGGGTGCGAGCTCCCTTGGGAGGGAGAGGTGTGCAGCTTCAGCACATGAGGGAGAGGGTGCGAGCTTCCTTGGGAATGAGCTGTGTGCAGCTGCAGCACATGAGGGAGGGGGTGCGAGCTCCCTTGGGATCAAGCTGTGTGCAGCTTCAGCACATGAGGGAGAGGGTGCGAGCTCCCTTGGGAGGGAGCTGTGTGCAGCTTGAGCACATGAGGGAGAGGGTGCGAGCTCCCTTGGGAACGAGCTGTGTGCAGCTTCAGCACATGAGGGAGAGGGTGCGAGCTCCCTTGGGAGGGAGCTGTGTGCAGCTGCAGCACTTGAGGGAGAGGTGCGAGCTCCCTTGGGAGGGAGCGTTGTGCAGCTGCAGCACATGAGGGAGAGGGTGCGAGCTTCCTTGGGAAGGAGCTGTGTGCAGCTGCAGCACATGAGGGAGAGCGTGCGAGCTCCCTTGGGAGGGAGCTGTGTGCAGCTTCAGCACATGAGGGAGGGGGTGCGAGCTTCCTTGGGAATGAGCTGTGTGCAGCTGCAGCACATGAGGGAGGGGGTGCGAGCTCCCTTGGGATCGAGCTGTGTGTAGCTTCAGCACATGAGGGAGGGGGTGCGAGCTCCCTTGGGAACGAGCTGTGTGCAGCTTCAGCACATGAGGGAGAGGGTGCGAGCTCCCTTGGGAGGGAGCTGTGTGCAGCTGCAGCACATGAGGGAGAGGTGAGAGCTCCCTTGGGAGGGAGCTGTGTGCAGCCGCAGCACATGAGGGAGAGGGTGCGAGCTTCAGTGGCAGGGAGCTGTGTGCAGCTGCAGCACATGAGGGAGAGGCTGCGAGCTTCAGTGGCAGGGAGCTGTGTGCAGCTGCAGCACATGAGGGAGAGGGAGCGAGCTTCCTTGGGAGGGAGCTGTGTGCAGCCGCAGCACATGAGGGAGAGGGTGCGAGCTTCAGTGGGAGGGAGCTGTGTACAGCCGCAGCACATGAGGGAGAGGGTGCAACCTTCAGTGGCAGGGAGCTGTGTGAGGTGCAACACATGAGGGAGAGGGTGCGAGCTTCCTTGGGAGGGAGCTGTGTGCAGCCTTAGCACATGAGGGAGAGGGATTCGAGCTGCCTTGGGAGGGAGCTGTGTGCAGCTTCAGCACATGAGGACGAGGATGCAAGCTGCCTTGGTAATGAGCTGTGTGCAGCTTCGGCAGATGAGGGAGAGGATGCGAGCTTCCTTGGGAGGGAGCTGTGTGCAGCTTCAGCACATGAGGGAGAGGGTCCGAGCTTCCTTGGGAGGGAGCTGTGTGCAGCTTCAGCACATGAGGGAGAGGGTTCGAGCTTCCTTGGGAGGGAGCTGTGTGCAGCTTGAGCACATGAGGGAGAGGGTGCGAGCTTCCTTGGGAGGGAGCTGTGTGCTGCTTCAGCACATGAGGGAGAGGGTGCGAGCTTCCTTGGGAGGGAGGTGTGTGCAGCTGCAGCACATGAGGGAGAGGGTGTGAGCTCGCTTGGGAGGGAGCTGTGTGCAGCTGCAGCACATGAGGGAGAGGGTGCGAGCTTCCTTGGGAGGGAGGTGTGTGCAGCTTGAGCTGTGTGCAGCTGCAGCACATGAGGGAGAGGGTGCGAAGTTCCTTGGAATGGAGCTGTGTGCAGCTGCAGCACATGAGAGAGAGGGTGCGAACTTCCTTGGGAGGGAGCTGTGTGCAGCTTCAGCACATGAGGGAGAGGGTGCGAGGTTCCTTGGGAAGGAGCAGTGTGCAGCTTCAGCACATGAGGGAGAGGGTGCAAGCTTCAGTGGCAGGGTGCTGTTTGCAGCTTGAGCTGTGTGCAGCTTCAGCAGATGAGGGAGAGGGTGCGAGGTTCCTTGGGAAGGAGCAGTGTGCAGCTTCAGCACATGAGGGAGAGGGTGCGACCTTCCTTGTGAGGGAGCTGTGTGCACACTGACGCTCCCTTAGGGTTTTTTTGTACACAGACGGTGCTCACGGATACGTGTGTCTGCACACTGATGCTTTTGGTGCGCTGTGTGAGGCTGGACTCTGATGCTTTTGGTGCACTGTGTAAGGCTGCACAGTGATGCTTTTGGTGCTCTGTGTAAGGCTGGACTCTGATGCTTTTGGTGCACTGTGTAAGGCTGGGCTGATGCTTTTGGTGCGCTGCGTAAGGCTGCCCAGTGATGCTTTTGGTGCTCTGTGTAAGGCTGGACTCTGATGCTTTTGGTGCGCTGTGTAAGGCTGCACAGTGATGCTTTTGGTGCACTGTGTAAGGCAGGACTCTGATGCTTTTGGTGCTCTGTGTAAGGCTGGACTCTGATGCTTTTGGTGCACTGTGTAAGGCTGCACACTGATGCTTTTGGTGCGCTGTGTAAGGCTGGACTCTGATGCTTTTGGTGCTCTGCGTAAGGCTGGACTCTGATGCTTTTGGTGCACTGTGTAAGGCTGCACACTGATGCTTTTGGTGCGCTGTGTAAGGCTGGACTCTGATGCTTTTGGTGCTCTGTGTAAGGCTGGACTCTGATGCTTTTGGTGCTCTGTGTAAGGCTGCACAGTGATGCTTTTGGTGCACTGTGTAAGGCTGGACTCTGATGCTTTTGGTGCTCTGTGTAAGGCTGGACTCTGATGCTTTTGGTGCTCTGTGTAAGGCTGGACTCTGATGCTTGTGGTGCACTGTGTAAGGCTGGACTCTGATGCTTTTGGTGCTCTGTGTAAGGCTGGACTTCGATGCTTTTGGTGCACTGTGTAAGGCTGCACACTGATGCTTTTGGTGCGCTATGTAAGGCTGGACTCTGATGCTTTTGGTGCTCTGTGTAAGGCTGGACTCTGATGCTTTTGGTGCACTGTGTAAGGCTGCACACTGATGCTTTTGGTGCTCTGTGTAAGGCTGGACTCTGATGCTTTTGGTGCACTGTGTAAGGCTGCACACGGATGCTTTTGGTGCACTGTGTAAGGCTGCACACTGATGCTTTTGGTGCGCTGTGTTAGGCTGGACTCTGATGCTTTTGGTGCACTGTGTAAGGTTGCACACTGATGCTTTTGGTGCTCTGTGTAAGGCTGGACTCTGATGCTTTTGGTGCTCTGTGTAAGGCTGCACACTGATGCTTTTGGTGCTCTCTGTGTGAGGCTGGACTCTGATGCTTTTGGTGCTCTGTGTAAGGCTGCACACTGGTGCTTTTGGTGCTCTGTGTAAGGCTGGACTCTGATGCTTTTGTTGCTCTGCGTAAGGCTGGACTCTGATGCTTTTGGTGCGCTGTGTAAGGCTGGACTCTGATGCTTTTGGTGCACTGTGTAAGGCTGCACAGTGATGCTTTTGGTGCACTGTGTAAGGCTGGACTCTGATGCTTTTGGTGTTCTGTGTAAGGCGGGACTCTGATGCTTTTGGTGCGCTGTGTAAGGCTGGACTCTGATGCTTTTGGTGCTCTGTGTAAGGCTGGACTCTGATGCTTTTGGTGCTCTGTGTAAGGCTGGACTCTGATGCTTTTGGTGCTCTGTGTAAGGCTGCACACTGATGCTTTTGGTGCTCTCTGTGTGAGGCTGCACACTGGTGCTTTTGGTGCTCTGTGTAAGGCTGGACTCTGATGCTTTTGGTGCTCTGCGTAAGGCTGGACTCTGATGCTTTTGGTGCGCTGTGTAAGGCTGGACTCTGATGCTTTTGGTGCTCTGTGTAAGGCTGGACTCTGATGCTTTTGGTGCTCTGTGTAAGGCTGCACAGTGATGCTTTTGGTGCACTGTGTAAGGCTGGACCCTGATGCTTTTGGTGCTCTGTGTAAGGCTGGACTCTGATGCTTTTGGTGCTCTGTGTAAGGCTGGACTCTGATGCTTTTGGTGCTCTGTGTAAGGCTGCACACAGATGCTTTTGGTGCACTGTGTAAGGCTGCACACTGATGCTTTTGGTGCGCTGTGTAAGGCTGGACTCTGATGCTTTTGGTGCGCTGTGTAAGGCTGGACTCTGATGCTTTTGGTGCACTGTGTAAGGCTGCACACTGATGCTTTTGGTGCGCTGTGTAAGGCTGGACTCTGATGCTTTTGGTGCTCTGTGTAAGGCTGGACTCTGATGCTTTTAGTGCACTGTGTAAGGCTGCACACTGATGCTTTTGGTGCTCTGTGTAAGGCTGGACTCTGATGCTTTTGGTGCACTGTGTAAGGCTGCACACGGATGCTTTTGGTGCACTGTGTAAGGCTGCACACTGATGCTTTTGGTGCGCTGTGTAAGGCTGGACTCTGATGCTTTTGGTGCATTTTGTAAGGCTGCACACTGATGCTTTTGGTGGGCTGTGTAAGGCTGGACTCTGATGCTTTTGGTGCTCTGTGTAAGGCTGGACTCTGATGCTTTTGGTGCACTGTGTAAGGCTGCACACTGATGCTTTTGGTGCTCTGTGTAAGGCTGGACTCTGATGCTTTTGGTGCACTGTGTAAGGCTGCACACGGATGCTTTTGGTGCACTGTGTAAGGCTGCACACTGATGCTTTTGGTGCGCTGTGTAAGGCTGGACTCTCATGCTTTTGGTGCGCTGTGTAAGGCTGGACTCTGATGCTTTTGGTGCACTGTGTAAGGCTGCACACTGATGCTTTTGGTGCACTGTGTAAGGCTGGACTCTGATGCTTTTGGTGCTCTGTGTAAGGCTGGACTCTGATGCTTTTGGTGCACTGTGTAAGGTTGCACACTGATGCTTTTGGTGCTCTCTGTGTGAGGCTGGACTCTGATGCTTTTGGTGCTCTGTGTAAGGCTGCACACTGATGCTTTTGGTACTCTCTGTGTGAGGCTGGACTCTGATGCTTTTGGTGCTCTGTATAAGGCTGCACACTGGTGCTTTTGGTGCTCTGTGTAAGGCTGGACTCTGATGCTTTTGGTGCTCTGCGTAAGGCTGGACTCTGATGCTTTTGGTGCGCTGTGTAAGGCTGGACTCTGATGCTTTTGGTGCTCTGTGTAAGGCTGGACTCTGATGCTTTTGGTGCACTGTGTAAGGCTGCACACTGATGCTTTTGGTGTGCTGTGTAAGGCTGGACTCTGATGCTTTTGGTGCTCTGTGTAAGGCTGGACTCTGATGCTTTTGGTGCTCTGTGTAAGGCTGGACTCTGATGCTTTTGGTGCACTGTGTAAGGCTGCACACGGATGCTTTTGGTGCACTGTGTAAGGCTGCACACTGATGCTTTTGGTGCGCTGTGTAAGGCTGGACTCTGATGCTTTTGGTGCGCTGTGTAAGGCTGGACTCTGATGCTTTTGGTGCACTGTGTAAGGCTGCACACTGATGCTTTTGGTGCGCTGTGTAAGGCTGGACTCTGATGCTTTTGTTGCACTGTGTAAGGCTGGACTCCGATGCTTTTGGTGCTCTGTTGCTTTTGGTGCTCTGCGTAAGGCTGGACTCTGATGCTTTTGGTGCTCTGTGTAAGGCTGGACTCTGATGCTTTTGGTGCACTGTGTAAGGCTGCACAGTGATGCTTTTGGTGCACTGTGTAAGGCTGGACTCTGATGCTTTTGTTGCACTGTGTAAGGCTGGACTCTGATGCTTTTGGTGCCCTGTGTAAGGCTGGACTCTGATGCTTTCGGTGCACTGTGTAAGGCTGGACTCTGATGCTTTTGGTGCACTGTGTAAGGTTGGACTCCGATGCTTTTGGTGCTCTGTTGCTTTTGGTGCTCTGTGTAAGGCTGGACCCTGATGCTTTTGGTGCTGTGTGTAAGGCTGGACTCTGATGCTTTTGGTGCACTGTGTAAGGCTGGACTCTGATGCTTTTGGTGCGCTGTGTAAGGCTGGACTCTGATGCTTTTGGTGCGCTGTGTAAGGCTGGACTCTGATGCTTTTGGTGCACTGTGTAAGGCTGGACTCCGATGCTTTTGGTGCTCTGTTGCTTTTGGTGGTCTGTGTAAGGCTGCACACTGATGCTTTTGGTGCGCTGTGTGCTGGACTCTGATGCTTTTGGTGCGCTGTGTAAGGCTGCACTCTGATGCTTTTGGTGCGCTGTGTAAGGCTGGACTCTGATGCTTCTGGACTCTGATGCTTTTGGTGCGCTGTGTAAGGCTGGACTCTGATGCTTTTGGTGCTCTGTGTAAGGCTGGACTCTGATGCTTTTGGTGCGCTGTGTGCTGGACTCTGATGCTTTTGGTGCTCTGTGTAAGGCTGGACTCTGATGCTTTTGGTGCACTGTGTAAGGCTGCACAGTGATGCTTTTGGTGCACTGTGTAAGGCTGGACTCTGATGTTTTTGGTGCTCTGTGTAAGGCTGGACTCTGATGCTTTTGGTGCACTGTGTAAGGCTGCACAGTGATGCTTTTGGTGCACTGTGTAAGGCTGGACTCTGATGCTTTTGGTGTTCTGTGTAAGGCGGGACTCTGATGCTTTTGGTGCGCTGTGTAAGGCTGGACTCTGATGCTTTTGGTGTGCTGTGTGCTGGACTCTGATGCTTTTGGTGCGCTGTGTAAGGCTGCACTCTGATGCTTTTGGTGCGCTGTGTAAGGCTGGACTCTGATGCTTCTGGACTCTGATGCTTTTAGTGCGCTGTGTAAGGCTGGACTCTGATGCTTTTGGTGCTCTGTGTAAGGCTGGACTCTGATGCTTTTGGTGCTCTGTGTATGGCTGGACTCTGATGCTTTTGGTATGCTGTGTAAGGCCGGACTCTGATGCTTTTGGTGCTCTGCGTAAGGCTGCACACTGATGCTTTTGGTGCTCTGTGTAAGGCTGGACTCTGATGCTTTTGGTGCTCTGTGTAAGGCTGGACTCTGATGCTTTTGGTGCTCTGTGTAAGGCTGCACACGGATGCTTTTGGTGCTCTGTGTAAGGCTGCACACTGATGCTTTTGGTGCGCTGTGTAAGGCTGGACTCTGATGCTTTTGGTGCGCTGTGTAAGGCTGGACTCTGATGATTTTGGCGCTCTGTGTAAGACCGGACTCTGATGCTTTTGGTGCTCTGTGCAAGGCTGGACTCTGATGCTTTTGGTGCGCTGTGTAAGGCTGGACTCTGATGCTTTTGGTGCGCTGTGTAAGGCTGGACTCTGATGCTTTTGGTGCTCTGTGTAAGCTGGACTCTGTAGAGCCCCTGTCTGTGCTCAGCCGTCGTCCGCATTTTAAAAACTGGCTACAATGATCATGAAAACACTTCAGGGGCTGGATCTGAAGGATGAGGCCGCACACTAACCGACTCTTACATTCTGTTCATTGCAGAGGGCCTCCCGTGTGGTGCGATAGATGAGGATGTGATAGCAGCGTGCAAGAAAAGCTTTGAGCTCAACGATCGATGTGGCAAGGACAGACGCTGCACTCCGCCAAAGAAATGCTGCCAAAAGAACTGCAACTTGAATTGCTTACCATTAGGTAAGGGGGCAATGCAGGGGTCTCCATGGCAACACCTGGGGGGAGGGGGGCTCACACACTTCCGGCTGCTTTGGGTCCGGCAGGGCCACGGAACTGGCACAAAGCAGTGGGCGGGGCCTGATCTTTACCATAAGTATAAACTGAACATACATTCAGACGGGTAGCGCTGCAGGCAGAGGGCGCATTCCATTGATTGTCAGAGTCCAGCCTGAGCCTCTCTGAGAATAAACCCATTACATCTTCACCCTTCACAAGTGAGCCCAGAGCAGGCCCAGGCGCACCTGACAGACAGACGTCATCCCTGATGCTAAGGTTCGGGAGAAATATCTATATATATATCTATATTATAATGAACCTCAATACATGGCATGCCGGAGCCATGGTTAGGGGTCCCGGTGCAAGAAAAGGTTCCTTCGAACTTTATTAAGATCCAGAAAAGGAGTGCAAGCTTCCTTTACACACAGAACAGGGGCAGCACTGGCTGCAGTAGTGCAAGCTTCCTTCACGCATAGAACAGGGGCAGCACTGGCTGCAGCAGTGCAAGCTTCCCCCACACACAGAACAGGGGCAGCACTGGCTGCAGCAGTGCAAGCTTCCTTTACACACAGAACAGAGGCAGCACTGGCTACAGCAGTGCAAGCTTCCTCCACAAACAGAACAGGGGCAGCACTGGCTGCAGCAGTGCAAACGTCCTCCACACACGGAGCAGGGGCAGCACTGGCTGCAGCAGAGAAAGCTTCCTCCACACACGGAACAGGGGCAGCACTGGCTGCAGCAGTGCAAACTTCCTCCACACACAGAACAGGGGCAGCACTGGCTGCAGCATTGCAAGCTTCCTCCACACACAGAACAGGGGCAGCAATGGCTGCAACAGTGCAAGCTTCCGCCACACACAGAACAGGGGCAGCACTGGCTGCAGCAGTGCAAGCTTCCTTCACACACAGAACAGGGGCAGCACTGGCTGCAGCAGTACAAGCTTCCTTTACACACGGTACATGTGCAGCTCTGGCAGCAGCAGTGCAGGCTTCCCCCACACACGGTACATGTGCAGCTCTGGCTGCAGCAGTGCAAGCTTTCTCCACACACAGAACAGGGGCAGCACTGGCTGCAGCAGTGCAAGCTTCCTTTACACACGGTACATGTGCAGCTCTGGCAGCAGCAGTGCAGGCTTCCTCCACACACGGTACATGTGCAGCTCTGGCTGCAGCAGTACAAGCTTCCTCCACACACAGAACAGGGGCAGCACTGGCTGCAGCAGTGCAAGCTTAATTTACGCACAAAAAGGGCCAGAGTTTGCAGCAGAAGCCTAAGTTTACTACAGAGACAGAGCTAGTAGCACCAGTACAAGCACCCGCAACATGTACAGCACTGGCTGCAGCAGTGCATGCTTCCTTTATGCACAGAACAGGGGCAGCACTGGCTGCAGCTTTGCAAGCTTTCTTCACGCATAGAACAGGGGCAGCACTGGCTGCAGCAGTGCAAGCTTCCTTTACACACGGAACAGGGGCAGCACTGGCTGCAGCAGTGCAAGCTTTCTTCACGCAGAGAACAGGGGCAGCACTGGCTGCAGCAGTGCAAGCTTCCTTTACACACAAAAAGGGCCAGAGTTGGCTGCAGCAGCCCACGTTTACTGCAGAAACAGAGCGAGTAGCACCAGTACACGCACCCGCAACATGTACAGCACTGGCGGCAGCAGTGCAAGCTTCCTTCATACACAGAACAGGAGCAGCACTGGCTGCAGCACTGCAAGCTTCCTTCATACACAGATCGGGGGCAGAACCGGCGGCAGCAGTGCAAGCTTCCTTCACACATACAACAGGGGCAGCACCGGCTGCAGCAGTGCAAGCTTCCTCCACACACAGAACAGGGGCAGCACTAGCTGCAGCACTGCAAGCTTCCTCTACACACAGAACAGGGGCAGCACTGGCTGCAGCAGTGCAGGCTTCCATCACACACAGAACAGGTGCAGCACTGGCTGCTGCAGTGCAAGCGTCCTCCACACACAGAACAGGTGCAGCACTGGCTGCAGCAGTGCATGCTTCCTCCACAACCAGATCAGGGGCAGCACTGGCTGAAGCAGTGCAAGCGTCTTCCACACACGGAACAGGGGCAGCACTAGCTGCAGCAGTGCAAGCTTCCTTTACACACAGAACAGGGGCAGCACTGGCTGCAGCAGTGCAAGCTTTCTTCACGCATAGAACAGGGGCAGCACTGGCTGCAGCAGTGCAAGCTTCCTCCACACACAGAACAGGGGCAGCACTAGCTGCAGCACTGCAAGCTTCCTCTACACACGGAACAGGGGCAGCACTGGCTGCAGCAGTGCAGGCTTCCATCACACACAGAACAGGCGCAGCACTGGCTGCAGCAGTGCAAGCTTCCTCCACACACAGAACAGGCGCAGCACTGGCTGCAGCAGTGCAAGCTTCCTTTACACACAGAACAGGGGCAGCACTAGCTGCAGCAGTGCAAGCTTCCTTTACACACAAAACAGGGGCAGCACTGGCTGCAGCAGTGCAAGCTTCCTCCACACACAGAACAGGGGCAGCACTGGCTGCAGCAGTGCAAGCTTCCTTTACACACAGAACAGGGGCAGCACTGGCGCAGCAGTGCAAGCTTCCTTCACGCATAGAACAGGGGCAGCACTGGCTGCAGCAGTGCAAGCTTCCTTCACACACAGAACACGCGCAGCACTGGCTGCAGCAGTGCAAGCTTCCTTCACGCATAGAACAGGCGACGCACTGGCTTCAGCAGTGCAAGCTTCCTTTACACACAGAACAGGTGCAGCACTGCTGCAGCAGTGCAAGCTTCCTCCACACACGGAACAGGGGCAGCACTGGCTGCAGCAGTGCAAGCTTCCATCACACACAGAACAGGGGCAGCACTGGCTGCAGCAGTGCAAGCTTCCTCCAAACACAGAACAGGGGCAGCACTGGCTGCAGCAGTGCAAGCTTCCTTCACGCACAGAACAGGGGCAGCACTGGCTGCAGCAGTGCAAGCTTCCTTCACACACGGAACAGGGGCAGCACTGGCTGCAGCAGTGCAAGCTTCCGCCAAACACAGAACAGGGGCAGCACACTGGCTGCAGCAGTGCAAGCTTCCTCCACACACGGAACAGGGGCATCACTGGCTGCAGCAGTGCAAGCTTCCTCCACGCACAGAACAGGTGCAGCACTGGCTGCAGCAGTGCAAGCTTCCTCCACACACGGAACAGGGGCAGCACTGGCTGCAGCAGTGCAAGCTTCCATCACAAACAGAACAGGGGCAGCACTGGCTGCAGCAGTGCAAGCTTCCTCCAAACACAGAACAGGGGCAGCACTGGCTGCAGCAGTGTAAGCTTCCTTCACGCACAGAACAGGGGCAGCACTGGCTGCAACAGTGCAAGCCTGGCTGATGAGGATTATGAATCCGAAACCGGTCCCAGGATGCTTGTTTACGGTCCAGGGAAGACATGGCTTGGCAGTTCGGGCTGGATTGTTCCCATGAGGCACAGGGTCAGACTGATTTGCATATGGCCATGTCTGAACTGGGGTGGCGGAGTGAGCTAAAGAATGGTGATGGATTAAACCCAGATAAGTGGACTGGGGGTGAGAGTTTGATTTGCTCAAATGCTCCGTCCATCATCCCCTTTGGTATCACAATATCTGAATGTAGCCATGGGCGTTGCACGCTAAAGCCCTGCAGTGACCGTGGCTACACATCAATCAGCCAGTCAACCCACCCATTCCCAACTCGTCACATACTGGCACATGCATCAACAATGCCCTTTGCGATTTCTTATCAGCGAAAAATAAAGATTCACTAATAAGGAATAGCAAAAGGCTATGCATGTAAAAAACATGTAAAAATTTGCGATTTCAAAACATTCCTTAATTGCGACTCACATAATTGCGAGTCGCAATTAAGGAATAACTCCCCATTCATTCCTATGGGCCTAGAGGCCTATAGGAATGAATGGGAAGACATTCTCAATTTGCGATTCTCAATTAGAGAATCACAAATTGAGAATCCAATTTCAAGGGTGCCAGGGTGTCAAAAGGACACCCTGTTGCACACCTGAAATCTGCATATGAGGACATCTTGCACACACACATGCCCCAAGGGCATGTATGTGTGTAAAATGGAACTTTGAAAAATGCACTTTTTTGCTAATTACCATGAAGTTCAACTTCATGGTATTTTGCTCCCCCTATTAGCAAAATCGCTATTTTTTTTTACTTTAATGCATTGCATTTAAGGAATCTCAATTTACGATTCCTTAAATGCAATGGCAATTTAAGGAATCGCAATTTAGAGATTACTTAAATTGCGATTTTTGCATTTGAGATGATGCAGCCCAAATGCAAAAATACCAGTCGCAAAGGCACAGATTATGAGAATTTGCCTGTTTGCGACCATTTTTTGCTTTGATGCCTGTGGGCCATAGTTGGCAAACGGGGGGGTGAAAGTGATGACTGAAACCTCAGATCTGTGACTGTGAATCCGAGGTTTAAGTTTCATGCTCCTGCCCTGATAGCAGAAAGAAGGACTCCAAATAGGGACAAAGTAGGCAACAGGGAGAGTACAAAACAACCTTTAAACACTTCGTATGTATGCATGAGAGTGTGTTCTTGAGAGTTAGTGCATGTATGAGCGAAATGTCTGTGTGTTTATGTGTGACTGTGTGAGTGTCATTGAAGGAGTGAGTCAGAGTGAGTGAGAATGAGAGACAGGAAGAGTGAGCACAAGTGAGGATGAATGAGAGTGAGAGAGAAGGACGGGAGAGGTGTGGCGCCGCGGCCAGGGCGACTGACGCTGGAATCTGGGGACCACGGTTCGATCCCCGGCTCCGGCGGCAGGTTAGCCCAGCCCCATGTGACTCTGGACAATAGCTCGCTTAATCTTCCCGACGGCCCCCAGCGCCTAGAGACCCTTATGGGTGATTGTGCGCTTTACAAATGTGGACTTTTTTACTTTACTATCTGAATGAGTCATAGTCAGAGAATGAGTGAGATAGAGTGAGAATGAGTGAGATAGAGTGAGTCAGAGTGAGAATGAGTGAAAATGAGTGATAATGAGTGAGATAGAGTGAGATAGAATGAGTCAGAGTGAGAATGAGTGAGAATGAGTGAGATAGAGTGAGAATGAGTGAGATAGAGTGAGAATGAGTGAGATAGAGTGAGTCAGAGTGAGAATGGGTAAGAAAGAGTGAGATAGAGTGAGTCAGAGTGAGAATGAGTGAGATAGAGTGAGTCAGAGTGAGAATGGGTAAGAAAGAGTGAGATAGAGTGAGTCAGAGTGAGAATGAGTGAGATAGAGTGAGAATGAGTGAGAATGAGTGAGATAGAGTGAGATAGAGTGAGAATGAGTGAGATAGAGTGAGTCAGAGTGAGAATGAGTGAGAATGAGTGAGAATGAGTGAGATAGGTGAGTCAGAGTGAGAATGAGTGATAATGAGTGATAATGAGTGATAATGAGTGAGATAGAGTGAGATAGAGTGAGTCAGAGTGAGAATGAGTGAGATAGAGTGAGAATGAGTGAGATAGAGTGAGTCAGAGTGAGAATGAGTGAGATAGGGTGAGAATGAGTGAGATAGAGTGAGTCAGAGTAAGAATGGGTAAGAAAGAGTGAGTCAGAGTGAGAATGAGTGAGACTGATTGAGTCAAAGTAATTGAGAATGAGTGAGACTGAGACTAAGTGAAACTAGATAAGTCAGAGTGAGAATGAGCGAGACTGAGTGAAATTAACTAAAAATGAGTGACATTGAGTGAGTGAGTTGGAGTGTGTCAGAGTGAGAATGACTGTAAATAAGTGAGTCTGAGTGAGTCCGAGGGAGATTGACTGAATCATAATGAATGGATCTGGATTTAAACTGAATGAATGAATGAATTAATAATCAACTTGTAAAGCACTAACTATGCCCAAAGGCGTCAAGGCGCTGATAGCGGAAGCCAGGTCACAGGAACGTAGATATCAGTACTTTAAAGATTAAAGGGCAAAAAGCCAGGTCTTTAATGATTTATGAAAGAGGGGATGTGACTCTAGACAAGAAATTAAAATAGATAGGGTGTTCCAAAGTTTGGATGCTGCCGCAGCAAAGGCTCTTCCTCCACATTTTGCCTTCCTGAACCTGGTTACTACCAGCCGGTTCTTGTTGGCAGAACGCAGCTGTCTGGCGGGGACATAGCGCTGGAACAGGTATTTGATTACTTCTGGGCCAAGGTTAAAAAGTGCTTCATGATAGATAGATAGGGCCTTAAACAGAATTTGCTTTTCGGCAGAAAGCCAGTACAGTTATTAAATGGCAGGGAAAATCGAATGAAATTTCGGAAACTAAGCGAGACTAAGCAAGAATGAGTGAGTCACAGTGAACTTGAGAGAGACTAATTGAGTCAGAGTGGGATTGAGTGACAGTAAATGAGAATGTTTGAGACTGAGTGAGAATAAATGAGACTGCTTGACATTGAGTAAAACTGAGTGACTGATTGAGGCTGAGTGAGACTGAGACAGAATGAATGTGAATGAGTGAGACTCAGTGAGTCTGAATGAGTTAGGGTGAGAATGAGTGAGTCAGAATGAGTGAGAATGAGTGGGACTGAGTAAGTATAAGTGAGATTAAGTGTGTATGAGTGAATCAGAATAGGATTGAATAAATCAGAAGGTGTAAATCAGGGAGAGCTTACGAGTCAGAGGGAGGCTGTGTGAGAACGAGTGAGACTGAGTATGGGTGAGTCAGAGTGAGACTGAGTTGAACGGGGACTCAGTGAGAATGAATGAGTCACAGTGAGATGGAGTGAGTCAGAACGATTTAGGATGAGATGGACTTAGTGCGACTGAGTGAGTCAGAATGCGATTAAGTTAATCAGAATGAGTGAGAGTAAACAAGACTGAGTGAGATTAAGTGAGACAGAGTAAAACACAGGGTGAGTCACTGAGACAGACTGAGTCAGAGTGAGTAAAGGTAAGTGAAAGTACTAATGTGATTAAGTAAATGAGGGTGAGGGAGAATGAGTGATAGAGTAAGACTGAGTGCCAGTGAGTGTGAGCAAACACCCCTCACCCTCTGGGAAGCAGCCAGGCTTACTCATTAGAATTTGGATCAAGGATTGCACTTCACTACTTTTAAAAATCACCAGCCACCACTGCTGTGTCAGCTCATCATAGGGAGGGGAAAAATTAAAGACTGTCAATAAAGTGTTGTTTTGCTTTTATCTTTGGTGTTTGATGAATCAGCATCGAATCCAGCAAGCAGTAGGCAAGATACTCCAGGACCAGTGCTTCAGGTTTTATTATGCAGATCTAATGAGAGGAGAATAAAAGGAAGGATTCAACTATGTTTTAACTTTGGCACAGTTTCACTATCAACACAAATTCTGGCAGCCAACTTGTATGTTTAGCCTACTTCTGGGCGAACTTAAAAAAAAAACGAAGCACGGGCTTCCTTCGTTTCTATGAGCCCCTGGGTGGGCCAGGTCCCAGAGGCAATGAGCGATACATCTGTGGGGGCCGTGCAGGCCCCCAAAGCCCCAGGGACTGCCACCTCCCCAGGGCTTTATTTATTATGCGGGGGCACGCTGCCCCCTGCAGCCTGGGGGACTGCCACCTCCATGGGGCTTTTCACAAATATGGGCGGGGGCGTCATGGGCCCCCCAAGCCCAGGGGACCACCACCTCCTCTGGGCTCCAATCTAATTAGAGAAGTGTGGGGGGGCTCCTGCCCCTCCCCACACTGACCCGGGGACTACAACCTCCTCTGGGCACTAAATATGTTAATGTGGGGGTCCGTTGCAGATCCCTGGGGACCACCACCTCCACAGGGCTTTAAACTTGTTGGAGCCCTCCATGTCCCTGGGGACCGCCACCCCCCAGGGCCGGCTCCAGTAATGGAGTGCCCACCCCAGGGACATTGCAGTTTGCTCCCACCCTGTCATTGCAAACTCTGCTTCGCTTCATGGAGCGAGAGCAGAAAACCTCTCGCTTTCATGAAGCAAAGCAGATTGCATTTGGACAAGGGTAGCTGCATGTCAGCAGCTCCCCTTGTCCAAAAGCAATTCGGGCTCCCGCAGGAGGCAGGGAGCCAACTGGGACCACGGACCAGAGGTGGTCCAAGGCCATGCCCCTTTTTACACCACTCTGCAAACGCGCTTCTTTGCAGAGTGGTGGAGAAAGGGGGCATGGCCTGTGTCCACCTCTCATCAATCCCACTATCTGGGGCCTACTGGGGCCTACTGAAGGTATCAGGTAGGCTAGTTGGACCCTAAGAACCCCCAGCAGCAATAGGGACTTTAATCCCCATCGAAGAGCACGCCAGGGATCGTGTTTGCAGACTGGTGGTCAAAAGGGGCATGGCCTGCAATGAGTACTTACCAGTGCTGCTGTGTGGGTCTTACTGGAGGTAATAGGAGAGATAGTTGGCCGCCAAGGTTGTTCTCGGGGTCCAACTACCCATCCTGTTACCTCCTGTAGAGGTCTTCGGGGGGCCCCCCCTTTCTCCACCACTCTGCAAACGCCCCTCCTGGCACACTATGTTTTGGGGGATGAAGTCCACTATTCTCCTGAGGGACTTTGGGGGCTAAGAAGCCCTCCTGGTGCCTCCTGTTAGTCCTACGCAGCGTAATTCCTGAGGGCTGGTCGGAGGTCCAGCCCCCTTTCTCCACCATTTTGCAAACATGGCTACCAATTAAAGAAGCATTTGTAATGTAATAGGTCTCGCATTTGCAAGAGTTAGATGTTGGTGTTGTAAATGTAAACATTTTTACTAATGTTTTTTGAAGTGGAGTGGAGTGGTGTGGATGTATGTTGTGTGTAGTGGAATTATGTGGTATGTTGTACAGTGAAATTATGTGAATAGAAAGTATGTGGTATTTAGTGTATAGGTATTATGTAGAGTGGGATTATGTGTTATAGAGAGTAATTATGTGGTATGGTAGTCTGTGTTATGGAGTGATAACCTCAGGTTTAGTCTTCCTCGTTTCCATAGAAGCTAAACTATGAACTCAATAAGACAAAAAAAGAAGGAATCACTGAGGAGCACTTCTGGACCTAGTCAGAGGAAGGAGCAGGGCCACTGGAATTATGCAACTGCTTGGCTGCACTGACTTTCGCACAATTAAACATCTTCAGCATTAGCCATTTAATCCATCATCTGCTGCCTAATCTACAGATTTGAACAAAAAAAGCCTTGTTTCTAGCTCAAATGTCTGAGACTTTATCAAAAATGCAGCGACAAGTGTGACAGCGTGGTGAAGGTCAGTTGCAAACCTAGAATGGTCACCTGTTTCTTATTGCTAAATTGGGGTGCTAAATTGGTACTAATGGTGTGCAAGAAGCAACTCTTGCCACGTTCTGCATTTCTGTTACTTACTTCTGTACCTTTCTTTCTTTTTCTGCCCTTCTCTTGCCTCTTTCTGCAAATCTCTTCTACTTTCTGCACCTCTTTTGCCTCTTTCTGCAGCTCTGTTGCCTCTTTCTGCACCTCACTTGCTTTTTCTGCACCACTGTTGTTTTTTTCTTCACTTTTCTTGCCTCTTTCTGCACCTCTGTTGCTTATTTCTGCACTTCTCTTGCTTCTTTCTGCACTTCTCTTGCTTGTTTCTCTACCTCTATTGCTTCTTTCTGCACCACTCCTGTGTGTTTCTGCACCCCTCTTGCCTTTTTTCTGCAATTCTCTTGCCTCTTTCTGCACCTGTTTTGCCTTTCTCTGTGCATCTCTTGCCTCTTTCTGCACTTCTCTTGCTGCTTTCTGAGTTTCTCTTGCTTCTTTCTGCACTTCTCAGGCCTCTTTCTGCACGTCTATTGCCTCAGTCTGCACCTCTGCTGGTTCTTTCTGTATTTCTCTTGCCTCTTTTTGCACCCCTCTTGCCTCTTTCTGCACCTCTGTTGCTTCTTTCTGCACTTCCCTTTCGTGTTTCTCCACCTCTCTTGCTTCTTTCCGCATCCCTGTTGTGTGTTTCTGCATCCCTCTTGCCTTTTTCTGCACATCTCTTGCCTCTTTCTGCACTTCTAATGCTTCTTGCTGCACTTCTCTTGCCTCTTTCTGCACTTCTATTGCTTCTTTCTGTACTTCTCTTGCCTCTTTCTGCAACCTCTGTTGCTTCTTTCTACACTTCTCTGTGGACTTCTCTTGCCTCTTTCTGCGCTTCTCTTGCTTCTTTCTGTACTTCTCTTGCCTTATTTTCCACTTATCTTGCCTCTTTCTGCAACCATCTTGCCTCTTTCTGCACCTCTGTTGCTTCTTTTTGCCCTTCTCTTGCTTCTTTCTGTACTTCTCTTGCCTCTTTAGCATCCCTCTTGCCTCTGTCTGCACCTCTGTTGGTTCTTTCTTTCTGCAATTCTCTTGCCTCTTTCTGCACCTGTGTTGCCTTTCTATGTGCATCTCTTGCCTCTTTCTGCTCTTCTCTTGCTGCTTTCTGAGCTTCTCTTGCTTCTTTCCGCACTTCTCCGGCCTCTTTCTGCACTTCTATTTCCTCACTCTGCACCTCTGTTGGTTCTTTCTTTACTTCTCTTGTCTCTTTTTGCACCCCTCTTGCCTCTTTCTGCACCTCTGTAGCTTCTTTCTGCACCTATGTTGCTTCTTTCTGCACTTCTCTTGCTTGTTTCTCTACCTCTCTTTCTTTTTTCTGCACCCCTCTTGCATGTTTCTGCACCCCTCTTGCCTTTTTTCTGCAATTCTCTTGCCTCTTTCTGTACCTGTTTTGCCTTTCTCTGTGCCTCTCTTGCCTCTTTATGCACTTCTCTAGCTGCTTTCTGAGCTTCTTTTGCTTCTTTCTGCACTTCTCTGGCCTCTTTCTGCATTTCTCTTGCCTCGTTCTGCACCACTGCTGCTTCTTTCTGTATTTCTCTTGCCTCTTTTTGCACCCCTCTTGCCTCTTTCTGCACCTCTGTTGCTTCTTTCTGCACTACCCTTGCGTGTTTCTCCACCTCTCTTGCTTCTTTCCGCATCCCTCTTGTGTGTTTCTGCATCCCTCTTGCCTTTTTCTGCACATCTCTTGCCTCTTTCTGCACTTCTCATGCCTCTTGCTGCACTTCTCTTGCCTCTTTCTGCACTTCTCTAGCTTCTTTCTGTACTTCTCTTGCCTGTTTTTGCACTTATCTTGCCTCTTTCTGCAACCATCTTGCCTCTTTCTGCACCCCTGTTGCTTCTTTTTGCCCTTCTCTTGTTTCTTTCTGTACTTCTCTTGCCTCTTTAGCATCCCTCTTGCCTCTGTCTGCACCTCTGTTGCTTCTTTCTTTTTGCAATTCGCTTGCCTCTTTCTGCACCTGTTGTGCCTTTCTCTGTGCATCTCTTGCCTCTTTCTGCACTTCTCTTGCTGCTTTCTGAGCTTCTCTTGCTTCTTTCTGCACTTCTCCGGCCTCTTTATGCACTTCTATTGCCTCACTCTGCACCTCTGCTGGTTCTTTCTTTACTTCTCTTGTCTCTTTTTGCACCCCTCTTGCCTCTTTCTGCACCTGTTGCTTCTTTCTGCACTTCTCTTGCTTGTTTCTCTACCTCTCTTGCCTCTTTCTGCACTTGTCTTGCTGCTTTCTGAACTTCTTTTGCTTCTTTCTGCACTTCTCTGGCCTCTTTCTACACCTCTGTTGCTTCTCTCTGCACTTCTCTTGCTTGTTTCTCTACCTCTCTTGCTTCTTTCTGCATCCCTCTTGTGTGTTTCTGCATCCCTCTTGCCTTTTTCTGCACATCTCTTGCCTCTTTCTGCACTTCTCATGCCTCTTGCTGCACTTCTCTTGCCTCTTTCTGCACTTCTCTTGCTTCTGTCTGTACTTCTCTTGCCTCTTTCTGCAACCTCTGTTGCTTCTTTCTGCCCTTCTCTCTGGACTTCTCTTGCCTCTTTCTGCTCTTCTCTTGCTTCTTTCTGTACTTCTCTTGCCTTTTTTGCACTTATCTTGCCTCTTTCTGCAACCATCTTGCCTCTTTCTGCACCTCTGTTGCTTCTTTCTGCCCTTCTCTTGCTTCTTTCTGGACTTCTCTTGCCTATTTCTACACCCCTCTTGCATCTTTCTGCACCCCTCTGTCCTCTTTCTACAGTTCTCTTGCCTCTTTCTGTAACTCTGTTGCTTGGTTCTGCACTTCTCGTGCCTCTTTCAGCACCCCTCTGGCCTCTGTCTGCACCTCTATTGGTTTTTGCTGCAGTTCTTTTGCCACTTTCTGCACCTGTCTTGCCTTTTTACTGCGCATCTCTTGTCTCTGTCTGCACTTCTCATGCCTCTTTCTGCACTTCTCTTGCCTCTTTCTGCAGCCCTCTTGCCTCTTTCTGCACCTCCATTGTTTCTTTCTGCACTTCTCTTGCTTCGTTCTGCACCCCAGTTGCCTCTTATGCATTTCTCTTCCCCCTTTCTGCATTTCTGTTCCTTCTTTCAGCACGTCTCTCGCATTTTCCTTCACCAATGTTACTTCCTTCTGCACCTCACTTGCTTCTTTCTGCACCACTGTTGTTTTTTTCTTCACTTTTCTTGCCTCTTTCTGCACCTCTGTTGCTTCTTTCTGCACTTCTCTTGCTTCTTTCTGCACCTCACTTGCTTCTTTCTGCATCCCTCTTGCCTTTGTCTGCACATCTCTTGCCTCTTTCTGCACTTCTAATGCTTCTTTCTGTACTTCTCTTGCCTCTTTCTGCAACCTCTGTTGCTTCTTTCTACACTTCTCTGTGGACTTCTCTTGCCTCTTTCTGCGCTTCTCTTGCTTCTTTCTGTACTTCTCTTGCCTTATTTTCCACTTATCTTGCCTCTTTCTGCAACCATCTTGCCTCTTTCTGCACCTCTGTTGCTTCTTTTTGCCCTTCTCTTGCTTCTTTCTGTACTTCTCTTGCCTCTTTAGCATCCCTCTTGCCTCTGTCTGCACCTCTGTTGGTTCTTTCTTTCTGCAATTCTCTTGCCTCTTTCTGCACCTGTTTTGCCTTTCTATGTGCATCTCTTGCCTCTTTCTGCTCTTCTCTTGCTGCTTTCTGAGCTTCTCTTGCTTCTTTCTGCACTTCTCCGGCCTCTTTCTGCACTTCTATTTCCTCACTCTGCACCTCTGCTGGTTCTTTCTTTACTTCTCTTGTCTCTTTTTGCACCCCTCTTGCCTCTTTCTGCACCTCTGTAGCTTCTTTCTGCACCTCTGTTGCTTCTTTCTGCACTTCTCTTGCTTGTTTCTCTACCTCTCTTGCTTCTTTCTGCACCCCTCTTGCATGTTTCTGCACCCCTCTTGCCTTTTTTCTGCAATTCTCTTGCCTCTTTCTGCACCTGTTTTGCCTTTCTCTGTGCCTCTCTTGCCTCTTTATGCACTTCTCTAGCTGCTTTCTGAGCTTCTTTTGCTTCTTTCTGCACTTCTCTGGCCTCTTTCTGCATTTCTCTTGCCTCGTTCTGCACCACTGCTGCTTCTTTCTGTATTTCTCTTGCCTCTTTTTGCACCCCTCTTGCCTCTTTCTGCACCTCTGTTGCTTCTTTCTGCACTACCCTTGCGTGTTTCTCCACCTCTCTTGCTTCTTTCCGCATCCCTCTTGTGTGTTTCTGCATCCCTCTTGCCTTTTTCCGCACATCTCTTGCCTCTTTCTGCACTTCTCATGCCTCTTGCTGCACTTCTCTTGCCTCTTTCTGCACTTCTCTAGCTTCTTTCTGTACTTCCCTTGCCTGTTTTTGCACTTATCTTGCCTCTTTCTGCAACCATCTTGCCTCTTTCTGCACCCCTGTTGCTTCTTTTTGCCCTTCTCTTGCTTCTTTCTGTACTTCTCTTGCCTCTTTAGAAACCCTCTTGCCTCTGTCTGCACCTCTGTTGCTTCTTTCTTTTTGCAATTCTCTTGCCTCTTTCTGCACCTGTTGTACCTTTCTCTGTGCATCTCTTGCCTCTTTCTGCACTTCTCTTGCTGCTTTCTGAGCTTCTCTTGCTTCTTTCTGCACTTCTCCGGCCTCTTTATGCACTTCTATTGCCTCACTCTGCACCTCTGCTGGTTCTTTCTTTACTTCTCTTGTCTCTTTTTGCACCCCTCTTGCCTCTTTCTGCACCTCTGTTGCTTCTTACTGCACTTCTCTTGCTTGTTTCTCTACCTCCCTTGCTTCTTTCTGCACCCCTCTTGCGTGTTTCTGCACCCCTCTTGCCTCTTTCTGCACCTGTTCTGCCTTTCTCTGTGCCTCTCTTGCCTCTTTCTGCACTTGTCTTGCTGCTTTCTGAACTTCTTTTGCTTCTTTCTGCACTTCTCTGGCCTCTTTCTGCACCTCTGTTGCTTCTCTCTGCACTTCTCTTGCTTGTTTCTCTACCTCTCTTGCTTCTTTCTGCATCCTTCTTGTGTGTTTCTGCATCCCTCTTGCCTTTTTCTGCACATCTCTTGCCTCTTTCTGCACTTCTCATGCCTCTTGCTGCACTTCTCTTGCCTCTTTCTGCACTTCTCTTGCTTCTGTCTGTACTTCTCTTGCCTCTTTCTGCAACCTCTGTTGCTTCTTTCTGCCCTTCTCTCTGGACTTCTCTTGCCTCTTTCTGCGCTTCTTTTGCTTCTTTTTGTACTTCTCTTGCCTTTTTTGCACTTATCTTGCCTCTTTCTGCAACCATCTTGCCTCTTTCTGCACCTCTGTTGCTTCTTTTTGCCCTTCTCTTGCTTCTTTCTGGACTTCTCTTGCCTATTTCTACACCCCTCTTGCATCTTTCTGCACCCCTCTGTCCTCTTTCTACAGTTCTCTTGCCTCTTTCTGTAACTCTGTTGCTTGGTTCTGCACTTCTCGTGCCTCTTTCAGCACCCCTCTGGCCTCTGTCTGCACCTCTATTGGTTTTTGCTGCAGTTCTTTTGCCACTTTCTGCACCTGTCTTGCCTTTTTACTGCACATCTCTTGTCTCTTTCTGCACTTCTCATGCCTCTTTCTGCACTTCTCTTGCCTCTTTCTGCAGCCCTCTTGCCTCTTTCTGCACCTCCATTGTTTCTTTCTGCACCCCTCTTGCATGTTTCTGCACCCCTCTTGCCTTTTTTCTGCAATTCTCTTGCCTCTTTCTGCACCTGTTTTGCCTTTCTCTGTGCCTCTCTTGCCTCTTTATGCACTTCTCTAGCTGCTTTCTGAGCTTCTCTTGCTTGTTTCTCTACCTCTCTTGCTTCTTTCTGCACCCCTCTTGCCTCTTTCTGCACCTGTTCTGCCTTTCTCTGTGCCTCTCTTGCCTCTTTCTGCACTTGTCTTGCTGCTTTCTGAACTTCTTTTGCTTCTTTCTGCACTTCTCTGGCCTCTTTCTGCACCTCTGTTGCTTCTCTCTGCACTTCTCTTGCTTGTTTCTCTACCTCTCTTGCTTCTTTCTGCATCCTTCTTGTGTGTTTCTGCATCCCTCTTGCCTTTTTCTGCACATCTCTTGCCTCTTTCTGCAGTTCTCATGCCTCTTGCTGCACTTCTCTTGCCTCTTTCTGCACTTCTCTTGCTTCTGTCTGTACTTCTCTTGCCTCTTTCTGCAACCTCTGTTGCTTCTTTCTGCCCTTTTCTCTGGACTTCTCTTGCCTCTTTCTGCGCTTCTCTTGCTTCTTTCTGTACTTCTCTTGCCTTTTTTGCACTTATCTTGCCTCTTTCTGCAACCATCTTGCCTCTTTCTGCACCTCTGTTGCTTCTTTCTGCCCTTCTCTTGCTTCTTTCTGGACTTCTCTTGCCTATTTCTACACCCCTCTTGCATCTTTCTGCACCCCTCTGTCCTCTTTCTACAGTTCTCTTGCCTCTTTCTGTAACTCTGTTGCTTGGTTCTGCACTTCTCGTGCCTCTTTCAGCACCCCTCTGGCCTCTGTCTACACCTCTATTGGTTTTTGCTGCAGTTCTTTTGCCACTTTCTGCACCTGTCTTGCATTTTTACTGCGCATCTCTTGTCTCTGTCTGCACTTCTCATGCCTCTTTCTGCACTTCTCTTGCCTCTTTCTGCAGCCCTCTTGCCTCTTTCTGCACCTCCATTGTTTCTTTCTGCACTTCTCTTGCTTCTTTCTGCACCCCAGTTGCCTCTTATGCATTTCTCTTCCCCCTTTCTGCATTTCTGTTCCTTCTTTCAGCACGTCTCTCGCATTTTCCTTCACCAATGTTACTTCCTTCTGCACCTCACTTGCTTCTTTCTGCACCACTGTTGTTTTTTTCTTCACTTTTCTTGCCTCTTTCTGCACCTCTGTTGCTTCTTTCTGCACTTCTCTTGCTTCTTTCTGCACTTCTCTTGCTTGTTTCTCTACCTCTCTTGCTTCTTTCTGCACCACTCTTGTGTGTTTCTGCACCCCTCTTGCCTTTTTTCTGCAATTCTCTTGCCTCTTTCTGCACCAGTTTTGCCTTTCTCTGTGCATCTCTTGCCTCTTTCTGCACTTCTCTTGCTGCTTTCTGAGCTTCTCTTGCTTCTTTCTGCACTTCTCAGGCCTCTTTCTGCACGTCTATTGCCTCAGTCTGCACCTCTGCTGGTTCTTTCTGTATTTCTCTTGCCTCTTTTTGCACCCCTCTTGCCTCTTTCTGCACCTCTGTTGCTTCTTTCTGCACTTCCCTTTCGTGTTTCTCCACCTCTCTTGCTTCTTTCCGCATCCCTGTTGTGTGTTTCTGCATCCCTCTTGCCTTTGTCTGCACATCTCTTGCCTCTTTCTGCACTTCTAATGCTTCTTTCTGTACTTCTCTTGCCTCTTTCTGCAACCTCTGTTGCTTCTTTCTACACTTCTCTGTGGACTTCTCTTGCCTCTTTCTGCGCTTCTCTTGCTTCTTTCTGTACTTCTCTTGCCTTATTTTCCACTTATCTTGCCTCTTTCTGCAACCATCTTGCCTCTTTCTGCACCTCTGTTGCTTCTTTTTGCCCTTCTCTTGCTTCTTTCTGTACTTCTCTTGCCTCTTTAGCATCCCTCTTGCCTCTGTCTGCACCTCTGTTGGTTCTTTCTTTCTGCAATTCTCTTGCCTCTTTCTGCACCTGTTTTGCCTTTCTATGTGCATCTCTTGCCTCTTTCTGCTCTTCTCTTGCTGCTTTCTGAGCTTCTCTTGCTTCTTTCTGCACTTCTCCGGCCTCTTTCTGCACTTCTATTTCCTCACTCTGCACCTCTGCTGGTTCTTTCTTTACTTCTCTTGTCTCTTTTTGCACCCCTCTTGCCTCTTTCTGCACCTCTGTAGCTTCTTTCTGCACCTCTGTTGCTTCTTTCTGCACTTCTCTTGCTTGTTTCTCTACCTCTCTTGCCTCTTTCTGCACCCCTCTTGCATGTTTCTGCACCCCTCTTGCCTTTTTTCTGCAATTCTCTTGCCTCTTTCTGCACCTGTTTTGCCTTTCTCTGTGCCTCTCTTGCCTCTTTATGCACTTCTCTAGCTGCTTTCTGAGCTTCTTTTGCTTCTTTCTGCACTTCTCTGGCCTCTTTCTGCATTTCTCTTGCCTCGTTCTGCACCACTGCTGCTTCTTTCTGTATTTCTCTTGCCTCTTTTTTCACCCCTCTTGCCTCTTTCTGCACCTCTGTTGCTTCTTTCTGCACTACCCTTGCGTGTTTCTCCACCTCTCTTGCTTCTTTCCGCATCCCTCTTGTGTGTTTCTGCATCCCTCTTGCCTTTTTCCGCACATCTCTTGCCTCTTTCTGCACTTCTCATGCCTCTTGCTGCACTTCTCTTGCCTCTTTCTGCACTTCTCTAGCTTCTTTCTGTACTTCCCTTGCCTGTTTTTGCACTTATCTTGCCTCTTTCTGCAACCATCTTGCCTCTTTCTGCACCCCTGTTGCTTCTTTTTGCCCTTCTCTTGCTTCTTTCTGTACTTCTCTTGCCTCTTTAGAATCCCTCTTGCCTCTGTCTGCACCTCTGTTGCTTCTTTCTTTTTGCAATTCTCTTGCCTCTTTCTGCACCTGTTGTGCCTTTCTCTGTGCATCTCTTGCCTCTTTCTGCACTTCTCTTGCTGCTTTCTGAGCTTCTCTTGCTTCTTTCTGCACTTCTCCGGCCTCTTTATGCACTTCTATTGCCTCACTCTGCACCTCTGCTGGTTCTTTCTTTACTTCTCTTGTCTCTTTTTGCACCCCTCTTGCCTCTTTCTGCACCTCTGTTGCTTCTTTCTGCACTTCTCTTGCTTGTTTCTCTACCTCCCTTGCTTCTTTCTGCACCCCTCTTGTGTGTTTCTGCACCCCTCTTGCCTCTTTCTGCACCTGTTCTGCCTTTCTCTGTGCCTCTCTTGCCTCTTTCTGCACTTGTCTTGCTGCTTTCTGAACTTCTTTTGCTTCTTTCTGCACTTCTCTGGCCTCTTTCTGCACCTCTGTTGCTTCTCTCTGCACTTCTCTTGCTTGTTTCTCTACCTCTCTTGCTTCTTTCTGCATCCTTCTTGTGTGTTTCTGCATCCCTCTTGCCTTTTTCTGCACATCTCTTGCCTCTTTCTGCACTTCTCATGCCTCTTGCTGCACTTCTCTTGCCTCTTTCTGCACTTCTCTTGCTTCTGTCTGTACTTCTCTTGCCTCTTTCTGCAACCTCTGTTGCTTCTTTCTGCCCTTCTCTCTGGACTTCTCTTGCCTCTTTCTGCACTTCTCTTGCTTCTTTCTGTACTTCTCTTGCCTTTTTTGCACTTATCTTGCCTCTTTCTGCAACCATCTTGCCTCTTTCTGCACCTCTGTTGCTTCTTTTTGCCCTTCTCTTGCTTCTTTCTGGACTTCTCTTGCCTATTTCTACACCCCTCTTGCATCTTTCTGCACCCCTCTGTCCTCTTTCTACAGTTCTCTTGCCTCTTTCTGTAACTCTGTTGCTTGGTTCTGCACTTCTCGTGCCTCTTTCAGCACCCCTCTGGCCTCTGTCTGCACCTCTATTGGTTTTTGCAGCAGTTCTTTTGCCACTTTCTGCACCTGTCTTGCCTTTTTACTGCACATCTCTTGTCTCTTTCTGCACTTCTCATGCCTCTTTCTGCACTTCTCTTGCCTCTTTCTGCAGCCCTCTTGCCTCTTTCTGCACCTCCATTGTTTCTTTCTGCACCCCTCTTGCATGTTTCTGCACCCCTCTTGCCTTTTTTCTGCAATTCTCTTGCCTCTTTCTGCACCTGTTTTGCCTTTCTCTGTGCCTCTCTTGCCTCTTTATGCACTTCTCTAGCTGCTTTCTGAGCTTCTTTTGCTTCTTTCTGCACTTCTCTGGCCTCTTTCTGCATTTCTCTTGCCTCGTTCTGCACCACTGCTGCTTCTTTCTGTATTTCTCTTGCCTCTTTTTGCACCCCTCTTGCCTCTTTCTGCACCTCTGTTGCTTCTTTCTGCACTACCCTTGCGTGTTTCTCCACCTCTCTTGCTTCCTTCCGCATCCCTCTTGTGTGTTTCTGCATCCCTCTTGCCTTTTTCCGCACATCTCTTGCCTCTTTCTGCACTTCTCATGCCTCTTGCTGCACTTCTCTTGCCTCTTTCTGCACTTCTCTAGCTTCTTTCTGTACTTCTCTTGCCTGTTTTTGCACTTATCTTGCCTCTTTCTGCAACCATCTTGCCTCTTTCTGCACCCCTGTTGCTTCTTTTGGCCCTTCTCTTGCTTCTTTCTGTACTTCTCTTGCCTCTTTAGAATCCCTCTTGCCTCTGTCTGCACCACTGTTGCTTCTTTCTTTTTGCAATTCTCTTGCCTCTTTCTGCACCTGTTGTGCCTTTCTCTGTGCATCTCTTGCCTCTTTCTGCACTTCTCTTGCTGCTTTCTGAGCTTCTCTTGCTTCTTTCTGCACTTCTCCAGCCTCTTTATGCACTTCTATTGCCTCACTCTGCACCTCTGCTGGTTCTTTCTTTACTTCTCTTGTCTCTTTTTGCACCCCTCTTGCCTCTTTCTGCACCTCTGTTGCTTCTTTCTGCACTTCTCTTGCTTGTTTCTCTACCTCTCTTGCTTCTTTCTGCACCCCTCTTGCCTCTTTCTGCACCTGTTCTGCCTTTCTCTGTGCCTCTCTTGCCTCTTTCTGCACTTGTCTTGCTGCTTTCTGAACTTCTTTTGCTTCTTTCTGCACTTCTCTGGCCTCTTTCTGCACCTCTGTTGCTTCTCTCTGCACTTCTCTTGCTTGTTTCTCTACCTCTCTTGCTTCTTTCTGCATCCTTCTTGTGTGTTTCTGCATCCCTCTTGCCTTTTTCTGCACATCTCTTGCCTCTTTCTGCAGTTCTCATGCCTCTTGCTGCACTTCTCTTGCCTCTTTCTGCACTTCTCTTGCTTCTGTCTGTACTTCGCTTGCCTCTTTCTGCAACCTCTGTTGCTTCTTTCTGCCCTTCTCTCTGGACTTCTCTTGCCTCTTTCTGCGCTTCTCTTGCTTCTTTCTGTACTTCTCTTGCCTTTTTTGCACTTATCTTGCCTCTTTCTGCAAACATCTTGCCTCTTTCTGCACCTCTGTTGCTTCTTTTTGCCCTTCTCTTGCTTCTTTCTGGACTTCTCTTGCCTATTTCTACACCCCTCTTGCATCTTTCTGCACCCCTCTGTCCTCTTTCTACAGTTCTCTTGCCTCTTTCTGTAACTCTGTTGCTTGGTTCTGCACTTCTCGTGCCTCTTTCAGCACCCCTCTGGCCTCTGTCTGCACCTCTATTGGTTTTTGCTGCAGTTCTTTTGCCACTTTCTGCACCTGTCTTGCCTTTTTACTGCGCATCTCTTGTCTCTTTCTGCACTTCTCATGCCTCTTTCTGCACTTCTCTTGCCTCTTTCTGCAGCCCTCTTGCCTCTTTCTGCACCTTCATTGTTTCTTTCTGCACTTCTCTTGCTTCTTTCTGCACCCCAGTTGCCTCTTATGCATTTCTCTTCCCCCTTTCTGCATTTCTGTTCCTTCTTTCAGCACGTCTCTCGCATTTTCCTTCACCTATGTTACTTCCTTCTGCACCTCACTTGCTTCTTTCTGCACCACTGTTGTTTTTTTCTTCACTTTTCTTGCCTCTTTCTGCACCTCTGTTGCTTCTTTCTACACTTCTCTTGCTTGTTTCTCTATCTCTCTTGCTTCTTTCTGCACCACTCTTGCGTGTTTCTGCACCCCTCTTGCCTTTTTTCTGCAATTCTCTTGCCTCTTTCTGCACCTGTTTTGCCTTTCTCTGTGCATCTCTTGCCTCTTTCTGCACTTCTCTTGCTGCTTTCTGAGATTCTCTTGCTTCTTTCTGCACTTCTCAGGCCTCTTTCTGCACTTCTATTGCCTCAGTCTGCACCTCTGCTGGTTCTTTCTGTATTTCTCTTGCCTCTTTTTGCACCCCTCTTGCCTCTTTCTGCACCTCTGTTGCTTCTTTCTGCACTTCCCTTCTGTGTTTCTCCACCTCTCTTGCTTCTTTCCGCATCCCTGTTGTGTGTTTCTGCATCCCTCTTGCCTTTTTCTGCACATCTCTTGCCTCTTTCTGCACTTCTCATGCTTCTTGCTGCACTTCTCTTGCCTCTTTCTGCACTTCTCTTGCTTCTTTCTGTACTTCTCTTGCCTCTTTCTGCAACCTCTGTTGCTTCTTTCTACACTTCTCTCTGGACTTCTCTTGCCTCTTTCTGCGCTTCTCTTGCTTCTTTCTGTACTTCTCTTGCCTTATTTTCCACTTATCTTGCCTCTTTCTGCAACCATCTTGCCTCTTTCTGCACCTCTGCTGCTTCTTTTTGCCCTTCTCTTGCTTCTGTCTGTACTTCTCTTGCCTCTTTAGCATCCCTCTTGCCTCGGTCTGCACCTCTGTTGGTTCTTTCTTTCTGCAATTCTCTTGCCTCTTTCTGCACCTGTTTTGCCTTTCTCTGTGCGTCTCTTGCCTCTTTCTGCTCTTCTCTTGCTGCTTTCTGAGCTTCTCTTGCTTCTTTCTGCACTTCTCCGGCCTCTTTCTGCACTTCTATTGCCTCACTCTGCACCTCTGCTGGTTCTTTCTTTACTTCTCTTGTCTCTTTTTGCACCCCTCTTGCCTCTTTCTGAACCTCTGTTGCTTCTTTCTGCACTTCCCTTGCGTGTTTCTCCACCTCTCTTGCTTCTTTCCGCATCCCTCTTGTGTGTTTCTGCATCCCTCTTGCCTTTTTCTGCACATCTCTTGCCTCTTTCTGCACTTCTCATGCCTCTTGCTGCACTTCTCTTGCCTCTTTCTGCACTTCTCTAGCTTCTTTCTGTACTTCTCTTGCCTCTTTCTGCAACCTCTGTTGCTTCTTTCTACACTTCTCTCTGGACTGCTCTTGCCTCTTTCTGCGCTTCTCTTGCTTCTTTCTGTACTTCTCTTGCCTTTTTTTGCACTTCTCTTGCCTCTTTCTGCAACCAACTTGCCTCTTTCTGCACCCCTGTTGCTTCTTTTTGCCCTTCTCTTGCTTCTTTCTGTACTTCTCTTGCCTCTTTAGCATCCCTCTTGCCTCTGTCTGCACCTCCGTTGGTTCTTTCTTTTTGCAATTCTCTTGCCTCTTTCTGCACCTGTTGTGCCTTTGTCTGTGCATCTCTTGCCTCTTTCTGCACTTCTCTTGCTGCTTTCTGAGCTTCTCTTGCTTCTTTCTGCACTTCTCAGGCCTCTTTCTGCACTTCTATTGCCTCAATCTGCACCTCTGCTGGTTCTTTCTTTACTTCTCTTGCCTCTTTTTGCACCCCTCTTGCCTCTTTCTGCACCTCTGTTGCTTCTTTCTGCACTTCCCTTCCATGTTTCTCCACCTCTCTTGCTTCTTTCCGCATCCCTGTTGTGTGTTTCTGCATCCCTCTTGCTTTTTTCTGCACATCTCTTGCCTCTTTCTGCACTTCTCATGCTTCTTGCTGCACTTCTCTTGCCTCTTTCTGCACTTCTCTTGCTTCTTTCTGTACTTCTCTTGCCTCTTTCTGCAACCTCTGTTGCTTCTTTCTACACTTCTCTCTGGACTTCTATTGCCTCTTTCTGCGCTTCTCTTGCTCCTTTCTGTACTTCTCTTGCCTTATTTTCCACTTATCTTGCCTTTCTGCAACCATCTTGCCTCTTTCTGCACCTCTGTTGCTTCTTTTTGCCCTTCTCTTGCTTCTGTCTGTACTTCTCTTGCCTCTTTAGCATCCCTCTTGCCTCTGTCTGCACCTCTGTTGGTTCTTTCTTTCTGCAATTCTCTTGCCTCTTTCTGCACCTGTTTTGCCTTTCTCTGTGCATCTCTTGCCTCTTTCTGCTCTTCTCTTGCTGCTTTCTGAGCTTCTCTTGCTTCTTTCTGCACTTCTCCGGCCTCTTTCTGCACTTCTATTGCCTCACTCTGCACCTCTGCTGGTTCTTTCTTTACTTCTCTTGTCTCCTTTTGCACCCCTCTTGCCTCTTTCTGCACCTCTGTAGCTTCTTTCGGCACCTCTGTTGCTTCTTTTTGCACTTCTCTTGCTTGTTTCTCTACCTCTCTTGCTTCTTTCTGCACCCCTCTTGCATGTTTCTGCACCCCTCTTGCCTTTTTTCTGCAATTCTCTTGCCTCTTTCTGCACCTGTTTTGCCTTTCTCTGTGCCGCTCTTGCCTCTTTCTGCACTTCTCTAGCTGCTTTCTGAGCTTCTTTTTCGTCTTTCTGCACTTCTATGGCCTCTTTCTGCACTTCTCTTGCCTCGTTCTGCACCACTGCTGCTTCTTTCTGTATTTCTCTTGCCTCTTTTTGCACCCCTCTTGCCTCTTTCTGCACCTCTGTTGCTTCTTTCTGCACTACCCTTGCGTGTTTCTCCACCTCTCTTGCTTCTTTCCGCATCCCTCATGTGTGTTTCTGCATCCCTCATGCCTTTTTCTGCACATCTCTTACCTCTTTCTGCACTTCTCATGTCTCTTGCTGCACTTCTCTTGCCTCTTTCTGCACTTCTCTTGCTTCTTTCTGTACTTCTCTTGCCTGTTTTTGCACTTATCTTGCCCCTTTCTGCAACCATCTTGCCTCTTTCTGAACCCCTGTTGCTTCTTTTTGCCCTTCTCTTACTTCTTTCTGTACTTCTCCTGCCTCTTTAGCATCCCTCTTGCCTCTGTCTGCCCCTCTGTTGGTTCTTTCTTTTTGCAATTCTCTTGCCTCTTTCTGCACCTGTTGTGCCTTTCTCTGTGCATCTCTTGCCTCTTTCTGCACTTCTCTTGCTGCTTTCTGAGCTTCTCTTGCTTCTTTCTGCACTTCTCCGGCCTCTTTATGCACTTCTATTGCCTCACTCTGCACCTCTGCTGGTTCTTTCTTTACTTCTCTTGTCTCTTTTTGCACCCCTCTTGCCTCTTTCTGCACCTCTGTTGCTTCTTTCTGCACTTCTCTTGCCTGTTTCTCTACCTCTCTTGCTTTTTTCTGCACCCCTCTTGCGTGTTTCTGCACCCCTCTTGCCTCTTTCTGCACCTGTTTTGCCTTTCTCTGTGCCTCTTTTGCCTCTTTCTGCACTTCTCTTGCTGCTTTCTGAACTTCTTTTGCTTCTTTCTGCACTTCTCTGGCCTCTTTCTGCACCTCTGTTGCTTCTTTCTGCACTTCGCTTGCTTGTTTCTCTACCTCTCTTGCTTCTTTCTGCATCCCTCTTGTCTCTTTCTGCACCCCTCTTGCCTTTTTCTGCACATCTCTTGCCTCTTTCTGCACTTCTCTTGCCTCTTGCTGCACTTCCCTTGCCTCTTTCTGCACTTCTGTTGCTTCTGTCTGTACTTCTCCTGCCTCTTTCTGCAACCTCTGTTGCTTCTTTCTGCCCTTCTCTCTGGACTTCTCTTGCCTCTTTCTGCGCTTCTCTTGCTTCTTTCTGTACTTCTCTTGCCTTTTTTTGCACTCATATTGCCTCTTTCTGCAACCATCTTGCCTCTTTCTGCACCTCTGTTGCTTCTTTTTGCCCTTCTCTTGCTTCTTTCTGGACTTCTCTTGCCTATTTCTACACCCCTCTTGCATCTTTCTGCACCCCTCTGTCCTCTTTCTACAGTTCTCTTGCCTCTTTCTGTAACTCTGTTGCTTCGTTCTGCACTTCTCGTGCCTCTTTCAGCACCCCTCTGGCCTCTGTCTGCACCTCTATTGGTTTTTTCTGCAGTTCTTTTGCCTCTTTCTGCATCTGTCTTGCCTTTTTACTGCGCATCTCTTGTCTCTTTCTGCACTTCTCATGCCTCTTTCTGCACTTCTCTTGCCTCTTTCTGCAGCCCTCTTGCCTCTTTCTGCACCTCCATTGTTTCTTTCTGCACATCTCTTGCTTCTTTCTGCACCCCAGTTGCCTCTTATGCATTTCTCTTCCCCTTTTCTGCATTTCTGTTCCTTCTTTCAGCACGTCTCTCGCATTTTCCTTCACCTGTGTTACTTCTTTCAGCATTTCTTTTGCTTCTTTCTGCACCCCTGTTCCCTCTTTCTGCACCTGTTCCCTCTTTCTACACCTCTCTTTCTTGTTCCTGCATCTCTCTTGCCTGTTTCTGCAGTTCTCTTGCCTCTTTCTGCACCCAATTCGCCACTTTCGGCACCTCTCTTGCTTCTTTCTACATCCCTCTTCCCTTTTTTCTGCGCAGCTTTCTTGCCTCCTTCTGCACCTCTCTTGCCTCTTTCTATAGTTCTCTTGCCTTTTTCTGCAACTCTGTTGCTTCTTTCTGCACTTCTCTTGCCTCTTTCTGCATCCATTTTGCGTCTTTCTGCAGCACTCCTTCTACTTTCTGCACCTCTCTTGCCTCTATCTGCACTTCTCTTTCTACATTTCTGTTGCTTGTTTCTGGATGTCTCTTGCCTCTTACTGCATCTCTTGTGCTTCTTTTTGCACCTCTCTTCCCTCTTTCTGCACCTCCCTTGCCTCTTTATGCACCTGTGTTGCTTTTTTCTGTACTTCCTTTTCCTCTTTCAGCACCTTCCTTGCCTCTGTCTGCACCATTGTTGGGCCTTTCTGCAGTTCTCATGCTTCTTTCTGCACCTCTCTTGCCTTTTTCTGCACATCCTTTGCCTCTTTCTGCACTTCTCTTGCTTCTTTCTGTACTTCTCTTGCCTGTTTTTGCACTTATCTTGCCCCTTTCTGCAACCATCTTGCCTCTTTCTGAACCCCTGTTGCTTCTTTTTGCCCTTCTCTTACTTCTTTCTGTACTTCTCCTGCCTCTTTAGCATCCCTCTTGCCTCTGTCTGCCCCTCTGTTGGTTCTTTCTTTTTGCAATTCTCTTGCCTCTTTCTGCACCTGTTGTGCCTTTCTCTGTGCATCTCTTGCCTCTTTCTGCACTTCTCTTGCTGCTTTCTGAGCTTCTCTTGCTTCTTTCTGCACTTCTCCGGCCTCTTTATGCACTTCTATTGCCTCACTCTGCACCTCTGCTGGTTCTTTCTTTACTTCTCTTGTCTCTTTTTGCACCCCTCTTGCCTCTTTCTGCACCTCTGTTGCTTCTTTCTGCACTTCTCTTGCCTGTTTCTCTACCTCTCTTGCTTTTTTCTGCACCCCTCTTGCGTGTTTCTGCACCCCTCTTGCCTCTTTCTGCACCTGTTTTGCCTTTCTCTGTGCCTCTTTTGCCTCTTTCTGCACTTCTCTTGCTGCTTTCTGAACTTCTTTTGCTTCTTTCTGCACTTCTCTGGCCTCTTTCTGCACCTCTGTTGCTTCTTTCTGCACTTCGCTTGCTTGTTTCTCTACCTCTCTTGCTTCTTTCTGCATCCCTCTTGTCTCTTTCTGCACCCCTCTTGCCTTTTTCTGCACATCTCTTGCCTCTTTCTGCACTTCTCTTGCCTCTTGCTGCACTTCCCTTGCCTCTTTCTGCACTTCTGTTGCTTCTGTCTGTACTTCTCCTGCCTCTTTCTGCAACCTCTGTTGCTTCTTTCTGCCCTTCTCTCTGGACTTCTCTTGCCTCTTTCTGCGCTTCTCTTGCTTCTTTCTGTACTTCTCTTGCCTTTTTTTGCACTCATATTGCCTCTTTCTGCAACCATCTTGCCTCTTTCTGCACCTCTGTTGCTTCTTTTTGCCCTTCTCTTGCTTCTTTCTGGACTTCTCTTGCCTATTTCTACACCCCTCTTGCATCTTTCTGCACCCCTCTGTCCTCTTTCTACAGTTCTCTTGCCTCTTTCTGTAACTCTGTTGCTTCGTTCTGCACTTCTCGTGCCTCTTTCAGCACCCCTCTGGCCTCTGTCTGCACCTCTATTGGTTTTTTCTGCAGTTCTTTTGCCTCTTTCTGCATCTGTCTTGCCTTTTTACTGCGCATCTCTTGTCTCTTTCTGCACTTCTCATGCCTCTTTCTGCACTTCTCTTGCCTCTTTCTGCAGCCCTCTTGCCTCTTTCTGCACCTCCATTGTTTCTTTCTGCACATCTCTTGCTTCTTTCTGCACCCCAGTTGCCTCTTATGCATTTCTCTTCCCCTTTTCTGCATTTCTGTTCCTTCTTTCAGCACGTCTCTCGCATTTTCCTTCACCTGTGTTACTTCTTTCAGCATTTCTTTTGCTTCTTTCTGCACCCCTGTTCCCTCTTTCTGCACCTGTTCCCTCTTTCTACACCTCTCTTTCTTGTTCCTGCATCTCTCTTGCCTGTTTCTGCAGTTCTCTTGCCTCTTTCTGCACCCAATTCGCCACTTTCGGCACCTCTCTTGCTTCTTTCTACATCCCTCTTCCCTTTTTTCTGCGCAGCTTTCTTGCCTCCTTCTGCACCTCTCTTGCCTCTTTCTATAGTTCTCTTGCCTTTTTCTGCAACTCTGTTGCTTCTTTCTGCACTTCTCTTGCCTCTTTCTGCATCCATTTTGCGTCTTTCTGCAGCACTCCTTCTACTTTCTGCACCTCTCTTGCCTCTATCTGCACTTCTCTTTCTACATTTCTGTTGCTTGTTTCTGGATGTCTCTTGCCTCTTACTGCATCTCTTGTGCTTCTTTTTGCACCTCTCTTCCCTCTTTCTGCACCTCCCTTGCCTCTTTATGCACCTGTGTTGCTTTTTTCTGTACTTCCTTTTCCTCTTTCAGCACCTTCCTTGCCTCTGTCTGCACCATTGTTGGGCCTTTCTGCAGTTCTCATGCTTCTTTCTGCACCTCTCTTGCCTTTTTCTGCACATCCTTTGCCTCTTTCTGCACTTCTCTTGCTTCTTTCTGTACTACTCAGGCATATTTATGCACTTTTATTGCCTCTTTCTGCACCTCTGTTGATCTTTCTGTACTTCTCTTGCCTCTACCTGCACCCCTCTTGCCTCTTCCTGCACCTCTGTTGTTTTTTTCTGCACTTCTCTTGCCTCTATCTGCAACTCTATCGCCTCTTTCTGCAGTTCTCTTGCCTTCTTCTGCCCCTGTGTTGCTTCTTTGTGCCTTTCTCTTGCCTCTTTCTGCATCCATTTTGCTTCTTTCTTTACCTCTCCTGCTTCTTTCTGCACCTGTTGCCTCATTCTGTACCCCTCTTCCCTCTTTTAGGACCCCTCCTTCCACTTTCTGAACTCTCTTGCCTCTATCTGTACTTCTATTTCTACATTTCTGTTGTTTGTTTCTGGATGTCTCTTGCCTCTTTCTGCACCTCTCTTGCTTCTTTCTGCACACCTCTTTCCTCTTTCTACAACTCCCTTGCCTCTTTCTGCACCTGATGCTTTTTTTTTGTACTTCTCGTGCCTTTTTCTGTGTATTTTTTGCCTCCTTCTGCTCTTCTCCTGCCTTTTTCTGCACTTCTCTTGCTTCTTTCTGCACTTCTCTTGCTTCTTTCTGTACTTCCCCGGCCTCTTTCTGCACTTCTATTGCCTCTTTCTGCACCTCTGTTGGTTGTTTCTGCACTTCCCTTGCCTCTTTCTCCACCTCTGTGGCTTCTTTTAGCACTTGTCTTGATTGTTTTTTCCCCTCTCTTGCTTCTTTCTGCACCCCTCTTGCGTATTTCTGCACCCCTCTTCCCACTTTCTGCACCTCTCTTCCCACTTTCTACAGTTCTCATGCCTCTTTCTGCACCTCTGTTGGTTCTTTCTTTCTGGAATTCTCTTGCCTCTTTCTGCACCTGTTTTGCCTTTCTCTGTGCATCTCTTGCCTCTTTCTGCACCTCTCTTGCTGCTTTTTGGGCTTCTCTTGCTTCTTTCTGCACTTCTCCGGCCTCTTTCTGCACTTCTATTGCCTCACTCTGCACCGCTGCTGGTTCTTTCTTTACTACTCTTGTCTCTTTTTTGCACCCCTCTTGCCTCTTTCTGCACCTCTGTTGCTTCTTTCTGCACTTCTCTTGCTTGTTTCTCTACCTCTCTTGCTTCTTTCTGCACCCCTCTTGCGTGTTTCTGCACACCTCTTGCCTTTTTTCTGCAATTCTTTTGCCTCTTTCAGCACCTGTTTTGCCTTTCTCTGTGCCTCTCTTGCCTCTTTCTGCACTTCCCTTGCTGCTTTCTGAGCTTCTTTTGATTCCTTCTGCACTTCTCTGGCCTCTTTCTGCACTTCTCTTGCCTCGTTCTGCACCACTGCTGGTTCTTTCTGTATTTCTCTTGCCTCTTTTTGCACCCCTCTTGCCTCTTTCTGCACCTCTGCTGCTTCTTTCTACACTTCCCTTGCGTGATTCTCCACCTCTCTTGCTTCTTTCCGCATCCCTCTTGTGTGTTTCTGCATCCCTCTTGCCTTTTTCTGCACATCTCTTGCCTCTTTCTGCACTTCTCATGCCTCTTGCTGCACTTCTCTTGCCTCTTTCTGCACTTCTCTAGCTTCTTTCTGTACTTCCCTTGCCTGTTTTTGCACTTATCTTGCCTCTTTCTGCAACCATCTTGCCTCTTTCTGCACCCCTGTTGCTTCTTTTTGCCCTTCTCTTGCTTCTTTCTGTACTTCTCTTGCCTCTTTAGAATCCCTCTTGCCTCTGTCTGCACCTCTGTTGCTTCTTTCTTTTTGCAATTCTCTTGCCTCTTTCTGCACCTGTTGTGCCTTTCTCTGTGCATCTCTTGCCTCTTTCTACAGTTCTCTTGCCTCTTTCTGTAACTCTGTTGCTTGGTTCTGCACTTCTCGTGCCTCTTTCAGCACCCCTCTGGCCTCTGTCTGCACCTCTATTGGTTTTTGCTGCAGTTCTTTTGCCACTTTCTGCACCTGTCTTGCCTTTTTACTGCACATCTCTTGTCTCTTTCTGCACTTCTCATGCCTCTTTCTGCACTTCTCTTGCCTCTTTCTGCAGCCCTCTTGCCTCTTTCTGCACCTCCATTGTTTCTTTCTGCACCCCTCTTGCATGTTTCTGCACCCCTCTTGCCTTTTTTCTGCAATTCTCTTGCCTCTTTCTGCACCTGTTTTGCCTTTCTCTGTGCCTCTCTTGCCTCTTTATGCACTTCTCTAGCTGCTTTCTGAGCTTCTTTTGCTTCTTTCTGCACTTCTCTGGCCTCTTTCTGCATTTCTCTTGCCTCGTTCTGCACCACTGCTGCTTCTTTCTGTATTTCTCTTGCCTCTTTTTGCACCCCTCTTGCCTCTTTCTGCACCTCTGTTGCTTCTTTCTGCACTACCCTTGCGTGTTTCTCCACCTCTCTTGCTTCCTTCCGCATCCCTCTTGTGTGTTTCTGCATCCCTCTTGCCTTTTTCCGCACATCTCTTGCCTCTTTCTGCACTTCTCATGCCTCTTGCTGCACTTCTCTTGCCTCTTTCTGCACTTCTCTAGCTTCTTTCTGTACTTCTCTTGCCTGTTTTTGCACTTATCTTGCCTCTTTCTGCAACCATCTTGCCTCTTTCTGCACCCCTGTTGCTTCTTTTGGCCCTTCTCTTGCTTCTTTCTGTACTTCTCTTGCCTCTTTAGAATCCCTCTTGCCTCTGTCTGCACCACTGTTGCTTCTTTCTTTTTGCAATTCTCTTGCCTCTTTCTGCACCTGTTGTGCCTTTCTCTGTGCATCTCTTGCCTCTTTCTGCACTTCTCTTGCTGCTTTCTGAGCTTCTCTTGCTTCTTTCTGCACTTCTCCAGCCTCTTTATGCACTTCTATTGCCTCACTCTGCACCTCTGCTGGTTCTTTCTTTACTTCTCTTGTCTCTTTTTGCACCCCTCTTGCCTCTTTCTGCACCTCTGTTGCTTCTTTCTGCACTTCTCTTGCTTGTTTCTCTACCTCTCTTGCTTCTTTCTGCACCCCTCTTGCCTCTTTCTGCACCTGTTCTGCCTTTCTCTGTGCCTCTCTTGCCTCTTTCTGCACTTGTCTTGCTGCTTTCTGAACTTCTTTTGCTTCTTTCTGCACTTCTCTGGCCTCTTTCTGCACCTCTGTTGCTTCTCTCTGCACTTCTCTTGCTTGTTTCTCTACCTCTCTTGCTTCTTTCTGCATCCTTCTTGTGTGTTTCTGCATCCCTCTTGCCTTTTTCTGCACATCTCTTGCCTTTCTGCAGTTCTCATGCCTCTTGCTGCACTTCTCTTGCCTCTTTCTGCACTTCTCTTGCTTCTGTCTGTACTTCTCTTGCCTCTTTCTGCAACCTCTGTTGCTTCTTTCTGCCCTTCTCTCTGGACTTCTCTTGCCTCTTTCTGCGCTTCTCTTGCTTCTTTCTGTACTTCTCTTGCCTTTTTTGCACTTATCTTGCCTCTTTCTGCACCTCTGTGGCTTCTTTTAGCACTTGTCTTGATTGTTTTTCCCCCTCTCTTGCTTCTTTCTGCACCCCTCTTGCGTATTTCTGCACCCCTCTTCCCACTTTCTGCACCTCTCTTCCCACTTTCTACAGTTCTCATGCCTCTTTCTGTACCTCTGTTGGTTCTTCTGTACTTCTCTTGCCTCTTTAGCATCCCTCTTGCCTCTGTCTGCACCTCTGTTGGTTCTTTCTTTCTGGAATTCTCTTGCCTCTTTCTGCACCTGTTTTGCCTTTCTCTGTGCATCTCTTGCCTCTTTCTGCACCTCTCTTGCTGCTTTTTGGGCTTCTCTTGCTTCTTTCTGCACTTCTCCGGCCTCTTTCTGCACTTCTATTGCCTCACTCTGCACCGCTGCTGGTTCTTTCTTTACTACTCTTGTCTCTTTTTTGCACCCCTCTTGCCTCTTTCTGCACCTCTGTTGCTTCTTTCTGCACTTCTCTTGCTTGTTTCTCTACCTCTCTTGCTTCTTTCTGCACCCCTCTTGCGTGTTTCTGCACACCTCTTGCCTTTTTTCTGCAATTCTTTTGCCTCTTTCAGCACCTGTTTTGCCTTTCTCTGTGCCTCTCTTGCCTCTTTCTGCACTTCCCTTGCTGCTTTCTGAGCTTCTTTTGATTCCTTCTGCACTTCTCTGGCCTCTTTCTGCACTTCTCTTGCCTCGTTCTGCACCACTGCTGGTTCTTTCTGTATTTCTCTTGCCTCTTTTTGCACCCCTCTTGCCTCTTTCTGCACCTCTGCTGCTTCTTTCTACACTTCCCTTGCGTGATTCTCCACCTCTCTTGCTTCTTTCCGCATCCCTCTTGTGTGTTTCTGCATCCCTCTTGCCTTTTTCTGCACATCTCTTGCCTCTTTCTGCACTTCTCATGCCTCTTGCTGCACTTCTCTTGCCTCTTTCTGCACTTCTCTAGCTTCTTTCTGTACTTCTCTTGCCTCTTTCTGCAACCTCTGTTGCTTCTTTCTACACTTCTCTCTGGACTTCTCTTGCCTTTTTTGCACTTCTCTTGCCTCTTTCTGCAACCATCTTGCCTCTTTCTGCACCTCTGTTGCTTCTTTTTGCCGTTCTCTTCCTTCTTTCTGTACTTCTCTTGCCACTTTAGCATCCCTCTTGCCTCTGTCTGCACCTCTGTTGGTTCTTTCTTTCTGCAATTCTCTTGCCTCTTTCTGCACCTGTTTTGCCTTTCTCTGTGCATCTCTTGCCTCTTTCTTCACTTCTCTTGCTGCTCTCTGAGCTTCTCTTGCTTCTTTCTGCACTTCTCCGGACTCTTTCTGCACTTCTATTGCCTCACTCTGCACCTCTGCTGGTACTTTCTTTACTTCTCGTCTCTTTTTGCACCCCTCTTGCCTCTTTCTGCACCTCTGTTGCTTCTTTCTGCACTTCTCTTGCTTGTTTCTCTACCTCTCTTGCTTCTTTCTGCACCCCTCTTGCGTGTTTCTGCACCCCTCTTGCCTTTTTTCTGCAATTCTCTTGCCTCTTTCTGCATCTGTTTTGCCTTTCTCTGTGCCTCTCTTGCCTCTTTCTGCACTTCTCTTGCTGCTTTCTGAGCTTCTTTTGCTTCTTTCTGACCCTTTCTGCACTTCTCTTGCCTCGTTCTGCACCACTGCTGGTTCTTTCTGTATTTCTCTTGCCTCTTTTTGCACCCCTCTTGCCTCTTTCTGCACCTCTGTTGCTTCTTTCTGCACTTCTCTTGCTTGTTTCTCTACCTCTCTTGCTTCTTTCTGCACCCCTCTTGCGTGTTTCTGCACACCTCTTGCCTTTTTTCTGCAATTCTTTTGCCTCTTTCTGCACCTGTTTTGCCTTTCTCTGTGCCTCTCTTGCCTCTTTCTGCACTTCCCTTGCTGCTTTCTGAGCTTCTTTTGATTCCTTCTGCACTTCTCTGGCCTCTTTCTGCACTTCTCTTGCCTCGTTCTGCACCACTGCTGGTTCTTTCTGTATTTCTCTTGCCTCTTTTTGCACACCTCTTGCCTCTTTCTGCACCTCTGTTGCTTCTTTCTGCACTTCCCTTGCGTGATTCTCCACCTCTCTTGCTTGTTTCCGCATCCCTCTTGTGTGTTTCTGCATCCCTCTTGCCTTTTTCTGCACATCTCTTGCCTCTTTCTGCACTTCTCATGCCTCTTGCTACACTTCTCTTGCCTCTTTCTGCACTTCTCTAGCTTCTTTCTGTACTTCTCTTGCCTCTTTATGCAGCCTCTGTTGCTTCTTTCTACACTTCTCTCTGGACTTCTCTTGCCTCTTTATGCGCTTCTCTTGCTTCTTTCTGTACTTCTCTTGCCTTTTTTTGCACTTCTCTTGCCTCTTTCTGCAACCATCTTGCCTCTTTCTGCACCTCTGTTGCTTCTTTTTGCCGTTCTCTTGCTTCTTTCTGTACTTCTCTTGCCTCTTTAGCATCCCTCTTGCCTCTGTCTGCACCTCTGTTGGTTCTTTCTTTCTGCAATTCTCTTGCCTCTTTCTGCACCTGTTTTGCCTTTCTCTGTGCATCTCTTGCCTCTTTCTTCACTTCTCTTGCTGCTCTCTGAGCTTCTCTTGCTTCTTTCTGCACTTCTCCGGCCTCTTTCTGCACTTCTTTTTTTTTTTATATATATTATTTTTTATTTTTCTCCCCGCAAATTTTTCCATGCATTCCTGTATATGTTACAGCACAAAACAGTTTACAATTTATGCTATACATTACATTCCATTGTTATAATTATAGTACATTATAACTGCAGAGTTCTCCAAGTCTGTCCATGACAGCATATTACCTATATATTGCCTATTTAAATTCAATAATACACAGATATATACCCATTAAGAACTTGACAGCCTACTGAACACTACCCTAGGTTTAACCTGCTGCTTTTCCACCTAGTAATAGGTTGCCATATTCTGCTACCTAGTACCTTAGCTCTTTTGCCTTTCCTCACATAGATTGCTTTTTCTAGGTTGTACGTAGATAATAGGCTTGCTATCCAGACCTGAAATGAAGGGGGAGCCTTGTCCACCCAATTTCTTGCTATATAAATACGATAGACTGCAAGTGCAACAAAAGTAAACTCTACAAAAATATCATCCACCGTATCCCCAACCCCCAGAATAATTAGTTCATCCGTCATTTTAATCTTAATCCTAAGTGTTTTATCAAAGAACTCTTCGATAGCCATTTTCAGAGTAAACAATTGTGGGCACTGAGAAAACATATGTACAATGTCTGCTCCCGCTGAATTACATCGGGGGCACGTTATCCCTGTTATGCGGCCCCACTGGGCGATCCTAGCCGGGGTATGGTACAGAGAGAATATTGTCTTGAAGTGTTGTGATTGCAGGGTAGCAGAACATAACACTGTCCTAGCAAGATCCAATGACAGCTGAAAAGTTTCACGCCCTGACCCTAGTTTACCCGTCCATTTTTTAGCATATTTCTCTCTTTCATCCGTTTTGGTACCTTTCAGCTCTGCGTACAGTTGTCTTATTGTACAGAGACTAGTTGTTTCTATGTAATCCATAATTTTACATTGTCCCAGCCCTGCCGGGCCGCCTTGTTTTTGCATTAAGAAACTTCTGGTTTGCAGATATTTGTAAAAGTTGTTATGTTCTATCCCGAATTTCGTTTGTAGTGCCCCAAACTGTAGCATATTTCCCTGACTATCAAGCAAATTCCCTATTTTCACTATGCCCTTATTGTGCCAGACCCTCATAGTGAGATCCCTGAAGATGTCCCTTGGTAGTGAGCAGTTTGTGTATAATCTCGTATAGTTATTAAATCTGCCTAATCCAAGTTTTTTGTCAATCCTTTCCAAACCCTATAAGCCGCCTTTAAAGTCTTGAACCGTGTGTGTTTAAAATAAGTGAAGTCGGTTGTGTTTAGAAACCCATTCTCCGCCCCTTCGCCCAGTAGTGTAGTATATACATTAGTAAACCTTGGCCTAGCTTCCGCTGTGTGATCTGTATCCCCCCCGCCAATTAACCCCCGACAATACTGTAAGACAGCAGCCCAGTAATAGAGCCTAAAGTCGGGGGCCCCCTATCCCCCCTTTTCTCTAGATACTGTTAAGTGTCTATAGGCTCTCCTTGTCTTCCCTTTAACCCAGATAAATTTATTCAAAATTGCTTCCAACTTATTGAACCATATGTTATCAAAAAATAATGGAATGGACCTAAACAAAAATAAAACTTTTGGGAATGTTGTCATTTTTATTACGTTAATTCTGCCCATCAGGGTCAAGTGCAGATTGTTGATCCTTTCCGTATTGGCTTTAATTTTCCTCAGTAGTGGGGTCATATTGATTTCAACAAGCCGATCTAAGTCAGCCGTGATCTTAATTCCTAGATAGGTGACCTCGGGAGCAACCCTTGTGTCATGAAAGTGCACCCAGTTATTTTGTATAATTTGTGCCTTCCCTTTATTCAGTGAGTAGCCTGACACTGCCCCAAAGGCTACAGCCTCTTGTTCAATTTCAAAAATAGCCGACCCTGGATTCGGGGTAACCAGCGCCACATCGTCTGCATAAGCAAGTGTTTTGTATTCATGAGATTGTAGCTTTATTGGTAAGATGTTAGGATTCCCTTCCACTCTGCACCTCTGCTGGTACTTTCTTTACTTCTCGTCTCTTTTTGCACCCCTCTTGCCTCTTTCTGCACCTCTGTTGCTTCTTTCTGCACTTCTCTTGCTTGTTTCTCTACCTCTCTTGCTTCTTTCTGCACCCCTCTTGCGTGTTTCTGCACCCCTCTTGCCTTTTTTCTGCAATTCTCTTGCCTCTTTCTGCATCTGTTTTGCCTTTCTCTGTGCCTCTCTTGCCTCTTTCTACACTTCTCTTGCTGCTTTCTGAGCTTCTTTTGCTTCTTTCTGGCCTCTTTCTGCACTTCTCTTGCCTCGTTCTGCACCACTGCTGGTTCTTTCTGTATTTCTCTTGCCTCTTTTTGCACCCCTCTTGCCTCTTTCTGCACCTCTGTTGCTTCTTTCTGCACTTCCCTTGCATGTTTCTCCACCTCTCTTGCTTCTTTCTGCATCCCTCTTGTCTGTTGCTTCTTTCTACACCTCTCTCTTGACTTCTCTTGCCTCTTTCTGCACTTCTCTTCCTTCTTTCTGTACTTCTCTTGCCTTTTTTTGCACTTATCTTGCCTCTTTCTGCAACCATCTTGCCTCTTTCTGCACCTCTGTTGCTTCTTTTTGCCCTTCTCTTGCTTCTTTCTGGACTTCTCTTGCCTCTTTCTACACCCCTCTTGCATCTTTCTGCACCCCTCTGTCCTCTTTCTACAGTTCTCTTGCCTCTTTCTGTAACTCTGTTGCTTCGTTCTGCACTTCTCGTGCCTCTTTCAGCACTCCTCTGGCCTCTGTATGCACCTCTATTGGTTTTTTCTGCAGTTCTTTTGCCTCTTTTTGCACCTGTCTTGCCTTTTTGCTGCGCATCTCTTGTCTCTTTCTGCACTTCTCATGCCTCTTTCTGCACTTCTCTTGCCTCTTTCTGTAGCCCTCTTGCCTCTTTATGCATCTCCATTGCTTCTTTCTGCACCCCGGTTGCCTCTTTTGCACTTCTCTTCGCCCTTTCTGCATTTCTGTTCCTTCTTTCAGCATGTCTCCTGCATTTTCCTTCACCTATGTTACTTCTTTCAGCATTTCTTTTGCTTCTTTCTGCACCCCTGTTCCATCTTTCTGCACCCGTTCCCTCTTTCTGCACCTCTCTTTCTTGTTCCTGCAACTCTCTTGCCTGTTTCTGCACTTCTCTTGCCTCTTTCTGCACGTCTGTTGCTTCTTTGTGCCTTTCTCTTGCCTCTTTCTACACCCCTCTTGTCTCTTTCTGTACCCAATTTGCCTCTTTCAGCACCTCTCTTGCTTCTTTCTACATCCCTCTTCCCTCTTTCTGCGCACCTCTCTTGCCTCTTTCTATAGTTCTCTTGCCTTTTTTCTGCATCTCTGTTGCTTCTTTCTGCACTTCCCTTGCCTCTTTCTGCATCCATGTTGCTTCTTTCTGCATCCCTCCTTCTCATGCCTATTTCTGTAATTCTCTTGCCTCTTTCTGCACTTCTCTTGCCTCTTTCTGCACTGCTCTTGCTTCTTTCTGCTCCTCTCTTGCTTCTTTCTGTACTCCAGTTGCCTCTTTCTGCACTCGTCTTCCCTCTTTGTACACCTCTCTTGTCTCTTTGTGCACCTCTTTGTTCTTTCTGCACTTCTCTTGCCTCTTTCTGTACCTCTGTTGCTTCTTTTTGCACTTCTCTTCCCTCTTTGCGCATTTCTGTTCCTTCTTTCAGCACTTCTCTTGCCTCTTTCGGTACCCCTGTTCCCTCTTTCTGCACCTCTCTTGCCTGTTTCTGCAACTCTCTTGCCTCTTTTTGCAGTTTTCTTTCCTGTTTCTGCAACTCTCTTGCCTCTTTTTGCAGTTTTCTTTCCTGTTTCTGCAACTCTCTTGCCTCTTTCTACTCTTCTCTTATCTCTTTCTACAATTGTCTTGCCTCTTTCTGCACTTCTCTTGCCTCTTTCTGCACTATTATTACTCTTTCTGCATATCTCTTAGTTTTTTCTACACTTCTCTTGAAATGGGGAGTGCAAGCTGTTAATTTTAAAGGTCTGCATGCTCTCATGACTGAGGTATATGTCTACTTTTACATGTATTCTCACATGTGTTATGGATCTGAAGATGGTAGCTTAAAATGGGGTTGCTTCTCTTATAGATGGTCAAATCTTGTTAGTTCTGCTCTGTCATTCGGTTGCACAGGCAGACATGTTTTATGTAGGTGTTATAGAGCCCCTCAAATGTACTATTGAATATGCATGTGCCCTGTATTAGGAGCAGAAAGGGATACATGCACCATCTTGTACACAAATTTACAGAGTATGTTGTCTGAAACACAGATATTCAAGTTTTTGCACATTTAATTTTATGTAACATGTCACCAGGTAAAAGCAGAGACACACACATGCATACCTTCACAAACTTTGGCAGACTTGCAAAAGTGACAGGGTTAGGATTGCTGTTTTACATTTGGTAGGCCAACAAATTCTGAACAGTCGATGAACAGTAAACCTTCAAGAGAAAAGGGAGGTTTAAGACATCTTGGGAAAAGGATTAATAATTAGGCTACTTTGTACGAATCTGTGGAAAGGTACAGTCGAAGTAGGCTTCTTTCTGCACCTCTGTTGCTTCTTTCTGTACTTCTCTTGCTTCTTTTCTTTTTGTATTTTACCTGTGTTTTCACCCCCGCCGCCATTCAGAAACCTTGGTGTGCCGGTGGTCTGCAGCTTCCCCAGACCTTCCCCCTGCAGCCGAGTAGACGCTGCTGGGGCCCCGCCATCTTGGTTGAGGGCAGGAGAAGGGCGAGCAGTCCAGTGCTCGGCCCCTCCCACCCTCCCACCCCTCGGCAATACAAAAAGCCCCTAATTCACATTCCCCCTGACTACGATAGTGAGCGCAGTGTGGCAAAAGCGTCCTGAGGCGAAAAGCCGGGACTTGCCTGCAAATAATCTATGTGTTTAGCGTTTTTAACCACTGTGGCTTTTAACTTCTCTTAACGTTTTTAACTTTGTGGACTGATTTTACTAGTTTGCACAATTGTATTTTACCTGTGTTTTCACCCCCGCCGCCATTCAGAAACCTTGGTGTGCCGGTGGTCTGCAGCTTCCCCAGACCTTCCCCCTGCAGCCGAGAAGACGCTGCTGGGGCCCCTGCCATCTTGGTTGAGGGCAGGAGAAGGGCGAGCAGTCCAGTGCTCGGCCCCTCCCACCCTCCCACCCCTCGGCAATACAAAATGGAGCCATCATCCCGGAGGCGCAGCGGACGGGCGCAGCGGGCGCGCCGTCAGCGCGCCCAAGGTGCGCCAAAGGCAAGCCCGTCTGCACCCATCCGCGGCCGGCAGGGGCAAGGGGCACCACACTCTGCCCGGCTGATCACCTACCCCCCATATCAGCTCATCTCCCATTGGATTCCTGGCACCATCCCCTCCCCAGTAGCAACCCTGGTGTCTGTCCTTGGCCTGTCTGCCTTCCCTCCCCGCTCCCCTCCTACGATTGTGTCACAAATGATACCCCCGCATGTCCCACCGTCCTCGATCCCCGACCACCCTTTTACTCCCCATCTCACCCCCCACCGTCTCCCCCTGCTCCTGGTATGATCATTCCCTTATCTCATTCTCCCTTGCCCTTGCCCCCGATGCGAAGCCTCCACTCCGCAAGAACATCTGGGCTAGGAAATGGGGCAAAGCTGACATGCCTTCCTTTTGCTCGTCCCTGGCCAGGACCAGCCCCGACCTCTCAGGCCTCGCCGCCCCTGCCCAGCTGGCAATCATCAACAACTGGCTAACTCAATCAGGCAACAAATTCGCTCCCCTGAGACGCATCACGGTAAAAAGGGCTCACGCAGCCAACAGATGGTTCAACTCAGACCTTAAGGCAAAGAAACTAGCTACGCGGAGAGCTGAGCGAGCTTGGAGGAGAGCCTACTCCCCTACGCTGAAAACCGCTTACCTATCTGCTCTCCAGATCTATAAAAAAGCCATACTTGAGGCTAAGACAGCTTTCTACTCTAACAGGGTCTTAATGGCCGAGTCCCAGTCCAAAGAAATCTTTGCCACGGTGCACGAATTAGCTGCATCCAACAGAGCCACGGCCACGATCCCCCCTTCCCAGCATCTATGCAACTCGCTCAATGCTTTCTTTCTTGAGAAGGTTGCTAAAATCAAAATTAATATTCCCCTCTCCTCACCAACTTTCGTTAATCCCTCTCCCCCTCCCACTGCCACCAAACTAACCACTATTCCTCCTCTGACCATGGACTCTCTTCCCCCGTTGCTTCAACGGGTAAAATCTGGTTCTCCCCTAGACTTCGGCCCTGCCCACATTCTTAGAGGGATCTACCTAAACAGCCCTGTCCCCCCCCCTCACTCTCCTCAATGACTCGCTCAGCCATGGCATTGTCCCCAACTGTCACAAAGCAGCGGTCGTTATTCTAATCCTGAAAAAACCTGGTGTCAACCCTTCATCCCCTTCCAACTACCGTCCCATCTCCCTATTACCCTACTTGGGAAAAGTTTTAGAAACTCATGTCACCACCACCCTGAGTGCTCACGTGGAAGCAAACCACTGTCTCTCCCCTCGTCAGGCAGGCTTCCGACCGCTACACTCCACAGAGAAGGTAGTGATTTCGGTAATGGATGGACTTCGCGAAGGCATCGACACCAATCTCTCACAGGCCCTTATCCTTCTGGACCCGTCCGCCGCCTTTGACACGGTGGACCACTCCACCCTCCTCACCCGTGTCAGGGCGGCGGGCATAGAGGGCTCAGCCCTTTCATGGGTTGAATCCTTCCTATGCGATAGGGCTCAAGCGGTCCACCTTGCTGATTTCACTGCCGCTCCACGCAAGGTGGAGTGCGGCGTCCCCCAGGGCTCGTCACTTTCCCCCCTTTTGTTTAACCTTTACATCTACCCCCTCATTTTTATGTTGCAGCAGCTGGAGGTCACGGTATTCAACTATGCCGACGACCTCCAGCTAATCTTTAACCTCTCCCATTCCCCTTCGTCCGCCCTAAATGTTCAAACTGTTATGTTATTCATTCAGGACTGGATGAACTGCAACCACCTCAAGCTTAATCCAGACAAGACTGAGTTAGTCCTGACTGGAGGTGGCTGCAGTCCATGGTCCCCGTCCTTTTGGCCCCCCTCACTTGGTACCCCCCCCCCACTCCCGGTCCCCAAAGTCAAGACCCTTGGGATCCTGCTAAATGCACAACTTTCTGTACATCCCCAAGTCAGCTCGGTAGTATCCTCCTGTTTCTTCTCCCTCAGGAAAATCAGGAAAATATCCCGTTTCTTCTCCCTCCCGGCGCTAAAGGTCATCATAATGGCTATGGTGCTTTCGCGCCTTGATTATGGAAACATAATCTACAATGGTGCACCGGCCTATGCCATACATCGCTTGCAGCTGGTGCAGAACCAGGCTGCCCGCCTGATCTATGGATTGCCCAAATACCATCGTGCCACCCCATTGTTGAAGGCCCTGCACTGGCTGCCTGTGAGAGAACGATCCCTATTCAAACTGGGCTGCCTCACTTACCAGGCCAAGATGGGCACTCCGCCCGAGTTTATCAACTCAGCTATCAGCCCCTACTTACCGGGCAGAGAACTTCGTTCAACCCACATGGCACTCCTGACCGTACCCCGCTTTAAGAAAAAGAAAGCTGGCGGGGCAAAATTTGCGGCCCTAGCACCAACTTTCTGGAACTCCCTCCCCTTGGGGCTCCGTACCTCACCCTCTTACTTAGAGTTCCGGGAAAATCTTAAAACTTTTCTCTTTTCCAGCGCCTTTTCTACTTAAAATGCTTTTGCTGCTACCTGCTGGTCGTAACCCTTAATAGCGCCATGAAACCGCTTGGTATAAGTGCGCTCAATAAATGTTTTTAAATTCAAATTCAAATTCAAATTAAATTCAAATTCAAATTTTTTTTTGCACCTTTCTTACTCTTTCTGGACTTATGTTGCCTTTTTCTGCACTTCTCTTGCTTATTGTTGCGCATTTCTCGCTCTTTCTGCACATGTCCTACCTATGTAGGCATATTTAGAAATTAGGATTTAAAAAACCTTAGACATTCACTGAAAAAACAGAGGTTTCAGGAAAGTTATAGTTAGGAATTAGCAGTTAAAAAGCCTTTCAAATTTACTGAAAAAAACCAGGTTTCAGGGATGTTATAGTTAGTTGGACTTTCACTCGTAAAAAAACCAGAGAAATGTGTCCGGTATAGGTTACAAATTGGGGTGGGGTCGCACACTACTCACACACCGGCGGTATCGCCCCTAAGGACTCTGGTTAATGTAGTTACGTGTTCCGCGATGCATCTTCTTTCGATTCTCTGCTATCTTCGCTGTCTTCGCCATCCCTGGACACGTGTTTCGGGGTATCAACCCTAGTCAGCAGGGATAGGCCGTGTTCTGGGGTTGCCGGTGGCTGCCAAATATCTGCCAGGTTAAGTACCACTCAGGCGCGCAGGTGCGGGGTCCCAGGCTCGTCAGCAAACTGCTCAAGGGAGCTTTAACATTACAAATGGGGTTGGGGTCGCACACTACTCACACACCGGCGGTATCGCCCCTAAGGACGCTGGTTAATGTAGTTACGTGTTCCGCGATGCATCTTCTTTCGATTCTCTGCTATCTTCGCTGTCTTCCCCATCCCTGGACACGTGTTTCGGGGTATCACCCCTCATCAGCAGGGATAGGCAACCCCAGAACACGGACTATCCCTGCTGACGAGGGGTGATACCCTGAAACACGTGTCCAGGGATGGCGAAGACAGTGATACCGCCGGTGTGTGAGTAGTGTGCGACCCCACCCCCATTTGTAGTGTCCCTTATAGGTAGATGAACTAACTATAACTCACGCCCCCGCAATGCTCTCGCTGGGTAATCTGCAGGGCTGGTGTAAACCAGAGGACATAGGTCCATGTCCCTGTGATAATTTCTCATCACAGGATACACTGCACTTTATAATGTTCTGTGACTATTACAATGAAATTCGCAGGAGATTTTTAGTTCCTCAATTGAGGGGAAAGGCCTTTTTACAGGTTAGACCGGCATTACTTTATCTCCAACTGCTAAATGAGACATGGAATATTTTTAATATTGCCAGTTTTCTAGTTGCAGTGGTTCGTCTTAGGAAAAAAAGGTATCCAATCCTAAACATTGCATGAAAATGTGTTTTATATTTTTCTATGAAATTTCTCTTAAGAGTTTTTAAGCTTTAATGTATTTTATAATTGATCCTGTTGTATTAATTCTTCTTTTAACATCGCCCATACGTCTTATTGATCATATTATTGTATTATATTGTGTATCGTGTACTGTACTTTTATGATTTTAATTTATCGAATAAAGTGATTTCACTGACTGACTGACAGTACAGGCATAGTAAACAATCAATTTTTTTTTTTTAAAGTCCGTAATAACATGGATTTTCCTTCTTGGAGTCCAGACTTCCTAAAGCTCTGAGGGAGAGAAAGGGTCCATAAAAGTGCATGTGCATTAGATATAATGAATTAATAACCATCATACAAAAGCAGGAGCCTAGAGTTAGTAAAATCTGCCTCACCTCCAATTGACGAATACGGACTTTAAAAGGGCCTGTGCCTAAAGTGCAAAAGGATCTGAAGATTGATTACAATGATCCAAAATCTGGTTTGGTTCAAACTATCTAAGAAAATAATAAGAGCGATAAAAACAATTATAATGAAGACCAGGAAGTATAGCAGCAAAAGTCTATGCCGTAAGAGTTAACGGCATGACCCGTCATGCAGTACAATTCCATGTTTAGTACAAAACAAAATTAATGGATAGCTACTTATATAAAATCATTTAAGAAATATTAAAATACCAAAGGATTATGTCAGTTACATGGTCAAAGCGTGTTATCTACTAATCCATATTTTACCTAGAAAGTTTGCAACGTCACAGAGAATTAGTATGCTGGAGTCAGATTTTCAGGCATGCAACGCATCACTGTGACAGCGGGTACCTAGCTGTTTGCAAATAGGAGCTATCCGCCTAGATCTCAATTGGGGGTACCTAGGGCATGCCAAAAGTATGTGCCTATCATATGCACTCATACACCCATACAGACACTCACACACCGCCACTCACTCATTGAATTACTCACATTCTCATTGGGCCCCCAGCAGAGAGGCCGAGTGCCTCTCCGGTGTGTTACGACGCCTGATTGCAGCGGAGCAGGTTTTTTTGGGTGACAAGTGCTGGTGCATAAGGTGAGATTAAAATGGGCTTACTGCTGACCAAGAAAATTTTAAGTAGGTGGAGAGTAAGGCCAGGTTAAAAAGTTAAGTTGGATGCTGTGATTGAGTAAATTGCTCAAGTGCATCCAAGGTTTAGCTTGTCTATATCTTTACAGCTTCATAATTGTATTGATTTTATTCTTCATTTGCTCCTTAGATATTTAATCTGCTCCTCCACCACCCCCTATTAATGACAAGCTCCTGCTCCGCCTGCGCTTGTCAATGGAGGCGCCGGACAAATCTTGCTCTTCTGTGACCGACATCAAGAATCCTTTCCAGAGTCCACTGCATGAAGGACCCTTCGATGAGGGAAGGATGTGCTTTGCTGACACCTCTGCGTCTTTCTGATCATACCCCTTTAGACAGAATATTAGACAGCCCTGTGTGAACCCAAAGCATTCAGTAACTCCCTGTACATTGCAGATTACTTGTGGCAGACAGACACGTGTCTGGATAAGATCAATCCCATGTCTTCTGAAGATAGATTTGCATAGCCCATCTCTGACAATACCTTCGAGCTTGCTCAGCGGTTGGCGCTGTTTAGGGACCATACGGAGGCCGCAGCACATAATGAGTGTCTGATAAGGGTATTTGTTGAGCCAGACACAAAGCATGATTTACTTTTGACAATACCAGCTGACCCCCTTGACACTGTCCCTTGGATGAGGGCAGAGCTCCCCTTGACACTGTCCCTTGGATGAGGGCAGAGCTCCCCTTGACACTGTCCCTTGGATGACGGCAGAGGATCCCCTTGACACTGTCCCTTGGATGAGGGCAGAGGATCCCCTCGACACTGTCCCTTGGATGAGGACAGAGGATCCCCTTGACACTGTCCCTTGGATGAGGGCAGAGCTCCCCTTGACACTGTCCCTTGGATGAGGGCAGGGGCTATAGGTAGATTCAGATCCAGGTGTTGTGTTACTTTCCCTTCTGTCTGTCTTCCATCTGTATCCTTGTCTTGTACAGTGTGTTACTGTTTCAGAGAAAAGGTAGAATGCCTTGCTTGTAGTTCTGTAATTGATTAAACCAATGTTGAAACTCCAAATACGCAATAAAATCTTAATGCTTTACCATTGTGGGGTGTCATTCTTGTTTGCACTGCACAGAGATTTTATTACTGTACATCGCACTAAAGTAAACAGTGAGGTTTTAATGGACAGACCCTTTGAGAGACAAAAACCTTTACTTTATTGTTTGCTCTGGTTCATTGGCCCATTAATGTAAGTAAATACAAAATGTATGCCACAATTTAAAAGTATAAAATCTTGATAATATACTTCAGCTAAACAAATTCTTTTGCTTCATAAATGCTAAAGGAATACATTAGAATCACAGAAATCATATCATTCACGACATTAAAAATAAACTCCATAAAAATATGTACACCCTTTGTATTCAATCTAACATCAGGACTTCATTAATTTTAAGTTTATACCTCATGCCTTCTGCAAAAAGCTGGATACAGCAAACAGTATGCAAGTATTAGTATCTGCTTTGCATGTCATCAACATCAGCCTTATTTTGCTGATTTCACACCATGAAAGTATATTAACAACATTAAAAAGTATCTCAATAAAAATGCAATACCAGACAAAACGTTGTAAAATGATTAATTTAAAACCTCAGTTTGATATTAGAAATGACAAAAATAGGGCGGGAAAAAGTAAAAAAGAATCAAAGGGACTGATTTGGATCTTGGCAGATGGGATACTCCATCACATAGGTGACGGACATGCCGTCCGCCGAAATATGAATCCCATAATACCTTATGGCATTTAGATTTGACATCCACTGAAATCTGAATCAGGCCCTCAGTAGTCAGACAGCTTGAAAACAAAACCAAGTTGACTGTCCTGGTTGGTTAAATAAATCACAAACAGTCTACTAAACCTCAGTTTTGGATCTGGGGAGTATTCCGCCTGTGGGTTGAAAAAGCCTCCGAGGAGCCAAGAGATATACATAGGGCGATGGATAACAATGAGTGTCTTCTTTCCAAGGCTGATATGTTCAGTAGTTTATACATACATGTAATAGATTGGTTCCATGGTAATACGCAAATAACACAGTAGTAATTAACTGATCGTCATTAAAAGACAAAAGCTAAAAACATGTAAAGTACGGTCCATAGTCCATCCAAAACTAACTAGGGTACACAATTCAATATCTCTTCATTCGATCACATAGCAATGGATCATAAAAAAAGACATCAAAGGGCACAATATACAATTGTGGCCAAAAAATTAGCTACAAAAGAGTAAAATCAGAAGGCATTAGATAAAGTGCAAAAGATATCAATGTAAAAATGCTAAGACCCTAAAAACAGTGAATACATCAAGTACCAAGTGTATATGTGCCATCAACATATTTAAATGTATAAAAGAGTAACAGATTCAAACACATCATGCCCAATAAATACCATTATTAAAACAGCATTGACTTTCGCAACCGTAGAGCGTTCTTTAACAAGAACCAACTGCTCTGCATACCAATTGGCATTTCAGCTGCTGAAGAAAAAGTAGCACAGCTGTCCACCTCCTGAAGTTTGGATTTCATAAAAGTGGAATCACCTTTTGAACAAGGGGCCACAAAACGTACAAAACAATACTAGGTGCAACAGCGACCAGGTGAGGTCTCATCACGAGGGCATAGTAAAATGTCAGCAGATACAAATTGTCCTTAGGGGAACCACAGAAATCATCTGCTAGAGCAGGTTCGAAAGCGTGTTAAAGCACCCTTTCCCAGGAATTCTGTACAAGAACCAGGAAAGGAGCTACAGCGTCCACTGTTTGGACAAGGGAGAAATCTCTGACAGATAGTTTCCCTTCTTCCTCCCTCTCTTGACCGGCCTTTCTATGGGAGAGGAAACAATCCTCTATCCACCCTTTACCCTCCTTGGTAAGGCTTCTAGGGTTGTCAAAGACATGAGGGAAGCCTAGGGCAAGGGTGGTTTCTCTAATATATCTGAGCCACGGTGATGCTAGGACCATGGTGACAGGAGAGGCAGTCAGAGATAAAGAGACAGCTAAAGTCAGCCTCTTAATTTAGCCAAATTGAGCACCATAGAAATAAGGGAGCGAGGCGTATATGATCCATGACCTATTCTAGTCCAAACTCCTGCTGGACTATAAAATGGGAGGTAGACGACGGAACCCCCAAGGGCAGTCAACAGACCCTGTTCTCTTCCACTTGTGCCCTTATGAGGTCCCTGTGTCCTCATATCCCTGAACCATATATCAGGGAAGGAAGACACTTCCTCATGAAAATGTCTAAAATAGGAATAATAGGCTTGCCCCCAAGGTAGTAACTAGAGAGAAGACAGACCCAACCGCGCAAGAATGCCGGCTTACTCTACTCAAAACACACAGGGACCATGAACAACCTTAACGAACATCATCCCTAAATATGGGAACTGGCTCGCTCTAGCGATGGATTCCTGACAAACACAAATGGGGCACGTTTTGATGTTATGTGGTCCACATACCATTATGTGTGTCTGACAGATTAGTCTGCAGACCTAGCTTCTCCAAAAAAACAACAAGGAACGTAATCAACTGCTTCAAGCCATTTGCAGTCCTGGCCAGTAGCACAGCGCCATCCGCATAAAGGAGAGCCGGCATGGGCTCACTGCTCACTACGGGCACATCAGCCCCCACATTTACTACAACGGATTCAAACTAATTAATGTAGAGCAGGTATAGGATCAGGGAAAGCAAACACCCCTGCCTGACCCCACAATTACCTGAGAAGGTTTGTGTGCACTCACCATTGTTGCCATATCTAACTGTCAATTTCAAGTCTCAATAGAGATGTTGTAAAAATGCAACAAGATCCGCCTCCAGGAATGAAGATGTTAAAATGACCCACAGCTTTGACCAGTTAACAAAGTCAAAGGGGCTGGATAAATCCAAGAAGGCCAGTTGAAGGGAAGAACCCATGGCATCCTTATATTTAGCTACTAGTAGCTGAAGATTAAGGGAGTGCACAGTAGTTCCAAGGCCTGTCCTGAACCCGTACTCAATTGGGGAAACTATCTCATTTCATGATGTCCACTCTAACAAGCGATCCAGTACTATGTGCCCAATTATTTTTGTGACTGAATCAAGGAGGGTGATGGGTTGATAGCATGCAGGGTCCACCAAGCTATCCTTCTTGAAAACTGGAACAAAATCTTATTTGCACCAAGATACAGGAATGCATGTCTTAGACACAGTGTTAAAGACATTGGCATGTAATGGTGACCAAAATTCCATATTTGTCTTATAGGTCCATAGCGACCCCATGTGGTCCAGGGGTCTTTTTGACATGGCTATTTTTAATAGATTTAAAACCTCTATATTAGTAAAGATAATGCCCAATGGCAAGGGTACATCAAGCAGCCCGTCTACCTCACAGCTGGTATTGGATAAATAGATGTTACTAAAATACATGTTCCATATATCGGGCCGATATGATAAGTTGCTAAGTCAGGGGGGACCCCCGGGCTAAAGACTGCACTAACTGTCTTTCAATCGACTTGGGTGCCCCTAGCATGAAAAGCAACCTCTAAGGTTTCCCACTTTTCAACCTGCATATCACAGCATATCAGCCTTTCTTGATTTTTGGGAAAATTTGGAGTCCTTCCCACAATCACTAATGGTCCCTCGGGATGGACTTTAGTGCAAGGTGCAACTTATCCCTTTCAACCCTACTAGACCTATCAAAGCATGACTTCCAAAGGGTGTTATGATGTGGCTTGGACAAGGACTTCATATATGAGTGGCCAGGGCACTGAAGAGGGTAAGGATAACAGAGGGCGCCAGGACCTCGAACAGACAGCCCAACATTAGACCAGTACACTCACTAACAAGTTAGGCTATCAATTCTTCATGTCGGCAGAGCGCCAAACTATTCTTCGACCTGCCTCTTTAGTGACCAGTAACTGATTAGCGTCTCTTGCACTAGTCTTCTTGTTTCCAATGACAATAGAGAGGGCTACGGGGTTTATGGTCATTACAAAGTGTTGCAATCACCCTTCCATCAGCTAACCGGGGGTGGAGTCTCCAAGTGGTGAAGATAGAATCTATTACTGACCCACCCCTCTCCCAATGTAGGGGGGCTAATGGCTGTCCATGGCAATATCATAAGCATGGTCTACTCCAGACAAATCTGGTGCAAAGATTGCTGATGTCAAGGGCTGCAAGATACCTATCTCTGCATTGAAATTGCCTGCAACAATTAGGTTAAATGGACCATGTGAGTCAGTTGTTTAACTGCCCTTTCGTCAATTTGAGGAAACAGGCTGTGCAATGTTCTATTATCCCTGAAAGAGAAATCATTATTGTAACAAGCATTTGAAATGCAAGCGGTTTCGCCTTTGGGGCTTTATATGTATTTAGCCGTGCTGCACTTTGGCCTGGGTGCTGAAACTTCTACTGTTCTTTAACATGGAGGGAAAATAAGTACCAAACTGCGTGACAAGCCAGTTATGGGAACACATGGAGAGAAAGATTGTCTTTCAGCTGGAAATGGTATAGCCCAAAGCTCTGTTTTTAATATAAAATCAGGGTCTTTGGCGGTCATATCACTGAAAATACAAGATTTAAAAAAAATATTATGGTCTACGGGTGCTCGTGGAAGACAATTTCTATGGACTGGAAGTTAGAAAATGCTAAAGTGATTCTGGTATTTTACTGACCTCTGCTGGTCATTTTCTATCAAGAAAGGTAAATAGAAGTAGTTGCCAGTAAAATAAAAAAAAGTCCCTCAGCAGAAAGCAATTCTGGTGTTTTACTGACCTCTACTGGTCGTTTTCTATCAAGACAGTTAAATAGAGGCAGTTGAACAGAAAAAAAAGTCCCTAAGCGGAAGCAGACAATTCCAGGGATCTCCAGAGCCTACAAAGTACATAGACATATAAGTATATAATAAGTGTATACTAAATTAAATACAAGAGGTCTCGAATGCTCAACCAAAAAATGTATTATAAAGCTAACGTGTCTGGAACCCCACCTTGACTCGAAGGTTTGCATAAACACATCGCCCAACCGTAATGGGGATATTTTTAACCCTTGCATCCAAGTCACCCTGTACTCGGCCCCATCAGATGGAGAGGCAGCAAGGGTATATGCGATATACCCATCGAGGGCAACATCCTCTCGTGACCTTGTCTGCTGAGGAAATAAAACATTGTATCCCTTAATAAAAGTAACCCACTCATCATTATGTAGGTTGTAATGTACACCCAAATTGTCCAAATAAGGGAATTAAGTGGGAAACTGATATTCCTATCAGGAACACACAAAGGTGATACACAACTGCTCAATCCAGGCCCCAGAACAGTTTGACAAAGAACCGGGCAAAATTAACCCCAAAGTACTTGAGTCCAAGAGCGGGGCGGGCGGGGCAACTGGGGCCAGCGAAGGGGTAACAGCCGATCCAGATACACTTTGGTGCGAGTTCATTGGCTTTATAGGGCACACAGTTAATACTCTTTAGATTAAATATAACATTTTGATCCTCACATACGAATTTATTAGGACAAAACGAGCCACAGCAAAGACTAAAATATCTTGTGTGTGAATTTAAAACCCGTAAAGCCTCTGTGTGCCGTGTGACATGTAACAACTGGTGTGTGGGTAACATCCACTTCTTTCAATGAGCCACACATGGAGGGTAGAGATAGACGTAGTGGAACTCCCAGGGCAAACATCAAAAGGCTGAGAGGAGCTGACAGCACCCTAACTGCTGGAGAACCCTGTTGGGGAAGAATTCCAAACCATTTGACACATTAAACTCTTGGCCGTGGTTGGTGAAATAACATCTAGAAATGGGTCGAAATGCGGGCGTTTTTACCAATCAGAAAAAGATAGCCAATGATCCCCCTGTTTTTCATATCTTCAATGCTTCCCTCTGCCTTGACATTCCCATAAGGTGGCACAAGGGAGCAATCCATTTAGATCTTATGTTATGGTAAAATCTACAAAAGAATAAGAGATGTTCCACACTTTCAGGAGAGCTATTACACGCCAAAGATGAGAGCTGGACCAATCACATGTCCATTTAAATGTACAGTGGAAGTGTACCAAGCCTAACTCTGATGGACAGGGCCTTCTTCTGAGGGGAAGTGGTCTAATTTAGCAAATCCTCAATGTGTAGATCTCATTTGAATGTAAAAAACAAGCTATAAAAATTAATGTCAATATTTCTCAATATCTAGTTGCAATATTACTGAACCGTGTCTAGGAATCTGCCAGGGATCCAACCAGAACAGTCCTGGCTGAAGGTTTTTAAGGTGAATTTCACATAGGCAGCCCAGATAATATCTAGGGCGCCTGGTCTGGTTATGACATCTAGTAGTCCTTCTCTATCTGTATCTCGTTTACAGTCCACAAGCATATCCAGCACAAGAGAAGTTTTGTCTTTGAAATAAGGGAAATGGGTTTTCAGGCACAATCAATTCTCAGTGGAAGAGTCGGAGTGCTTCTCAGGACCTTCAATAAAGGTCTAATACGTTTATTCTTTCTTTTATCTAACACTTCAAACTTGGGATGGCCCCAGAGATCCAAACCATAGAGCACTGTTTTGACAGCCTTAGCCCTACATATTTCTAGAACAGGAGATATAAAAAGTGGACAAGCAGTTGGCAAATGTAGGTAACGCGGTCGCCCTGTGATTTAACACTAAATTGCTCTTTTAGTTTTAATCACATTTTATTGATTTTGCAATTTAAACAGAAAACACACTGGCCAACACACCAGATAAATGACAAATAAAATTACAAAGGAAAATTCAACTGTCTGCACACACATGCCTCCGGCATCCATCGACAAAATGCAACACAAAGCCACATGTGACAATCAGTATCAACCACCCACCCACCCCGTCCGCCCTTAGCTCATAAATGGCCGGATGTCATCATCAATCGATTGATACTTGAGATGAACGGGTTCCAACTCTATGTCCCGGTAATCGGCCCACCCCTGCCATATCTTGCGTTGCTTCTGGGGGCAACCCCTTGTTTTAAATACTGTCACTTCCAGACCCATAGAATGGTCCATTGCTGTCTTCCAAACAGCCAGGACAGGGGAGTCGCAGCCTTCCATTCCCACCCCATGTCAGGCTTTGCTAAAGTGAGACCCAATCACAAGAGAGATAATCAGTACCTATTGCCACCCAAATCGTCAGTGAGATGTAGTTGGGCCCGTTTGGCATCCATTGGGAAATGACCAAGAGAAAACCCTGCTATAACAGGCAGAATTTCTACAAATCAGGTCAGCTCCACACTGTATAAATAAATGTGCCTTCCCCAGTGCCACACTGAAGACAGTTTGGGGAGTCGTTCATACCCATGCACTAGAGTCAATTGGCATGTAAAATATACCCTGTGGAGATACTTAAGCTGGATAAGCCTGAGTCAAGCCACTACTGCAGTCAATCAAGGCGCCTCCATTGCCTTTCTCCATAACCAAGAACCTCAACATCTGCCTCCCATGCAGCCCCGTGGACAAGAAGCCTGTTGGGATGATTGGAGAACTAAATCACTGTTAACTAGAGCGACCATGTGCTTGAACCTATGGACTTTATCCAAGGAAAAAACCTCTGTAGCACTCAACCTATGAAATGATTTTTGGAGACTGAGTACCATGACATTTAACTTTGTGGCATCCATTTCTAGTCTATGATTTACGCAAAACTTAGAAAAGCTCTCTAAGAATATGTTAGTGCACATTGGAGTCCTGCAAAGAGAAAACCTGGGACTTTCTGACCCGGACTCTAGTGGAGTCATTAGAACAATTTGAGAAAATATCAAAACAACAATTCATAAAGAGTTGGAGCCAGGCCGCAGCCCTGGTGAACTCCCTTCTTTATTTTTATTTTCTTTGTAAGCTCTCCGTGTACACCCCGCTGAATTTGAGCAGAATTCTCTGAATGCAATTGGATTAATATATAAAATAAATGTAGAGGGTCTCCATGTTTTGCAGGCACCTCCCACAGGTTTGATCTCTGGTCAAGATCAAAGGCCTCCTGAAAAGTCCACAAAAGCCAGATCCTAGTGGTATAGAAATAGAAACAAAGAGATAGGAGTAGACCCATTAAACTAGTCGAGACCCGGGTAAAGTATGCGTACAAAGAACAATGTCTCAATTAGAAATTATTTCAGATGGCAAATTTCGAAACAGAATTAATCACAAGGAGTACTGGAAAAAAGGGAGACCAAAAGAAATTCGTAGAGAAACAAAGGTTCTTATTTGCATGTAGTTATAACAGCACTACAGTACATTGTATGTATAAGAAACCATAAGTGGGTTGTGCACTGAACGTGCTGCTGACAGTGAACGGCGCAGTGACACAAAAAGGTGAGAAAACAGCGTGAACGGTGCAGAAAGTACAACAACATTTGTGTTCAATAACAAAAGACGGTATATACTAGGTAAATATGTTGTTAGTTATTTTAGGTTATTTAAATTGACCACATTGGAGCCAAAAGTAACACTGGATGGTCGACAGCGTTTTGACCTGTCTGACTTCAGGTCATCAGCTGGACCAGGTTACTTGATTTGGTAATAGTGCTGAATAAAAGGAGAAACAACAGAAGAAAACAGGGTATGCCCAAATGACACTCCTATACCTGGGCAAAGAACATCAATTGGGTGAATAACAAGGAAGTACAGAGGGATTAATCGCACATTTATTTACTACTAGGGCACAGTTAATTATCCTAACGTTGTCATTATATTAAACAAAAATTACACATGATTTACTTTCACACACATGCCATTAGACCAGTCTCTGGTCCACCAGTTGCTTCAAAAATAAATTGATCAAAAGACATACAATGATATGTCCATAGACTTACATAAAACATAAAAATATGCATATATATATACACAGCACAATTTCTCTAATACCCTAACTAGAATAAAAGGAGAAGGCGTCCCATGCGAAGGGCATGGAAGCAGAGGTGGTCCAAAAGGAATCTGCAGGCGATTGGAGCAGGTAAAGCTATGAGTGAAGGGTGTCTCTTCCGTTGGTAAAAGAACAACTTAGACAAGCAGGCGCTGATAATTGTTGCGCATGGCAAGGAGAAACAGCGACTCATAAATGTGAAAAACTTGGTCTGTTTGTAAGCGACGATCCTCCAGGAACAAAAATGTTTATAGGGTTTGTGCGGTAATGGTGATACCGCAACTGCCGCACACACTTGCGTAAGACTTCACCTGGAGACTCCGTAGTTGTTAATTGCAGGTTAGCAATGCTTGCAGGGCGGCTGCGATTTCGTCTAATCTGGGGCCTAGTCCAGGGATTAGCATTGTGCCACTTGGTTTTGTACATAGGAATCTTACATCCACAGGTTCAATTTCCCCACTAAATGTATTTAAAGCTGAGAACCCAAAGTCGAGTCATGAGCTCTTCCAGCTCGAAACAAGAAATAGATTCCAAGCCCTCACTGATCTGGACACCCCTGATTGACTAAACCCTGAAACCACGGAATTATTAATGACTTGTGAGGCATTCCCTGGTATCCAGCTGGAAGGAATTAACTAAAATTAAGAACTCCAGTGAAACTGTATATTCTGGTCCAGCCACCAAGTTATGTCAGCCCGCACTAAACAGACGTAGAGAGAGTAAATCCCACAACGAGATATCAATCCCAGGAGTGCATAAAAAATTATCAAACTAAATGACCCAGAATGGTGTAATTTAGTGGATGGATTACACCTATGTCTGTTCCAATAAACTTGGGCGGTGGAGCAGGTACATAGATTGGGGTTTAATACTTTTAGTATTGAGGCCAAGCGTTCTCAAGCTAGTTGTCCAGCCTGTGGAATTATTGATCTGGGTTACGACTACCCTGGCATGCAAAATTAAGTTATTGAAACTAGGATCAGAGGAGATACTTGGCTTAGACCTAACATCACTGAAAGATAATATTCATATCAGGTTGTTTAATCTATATAATCGCTTTAGCAGCCCCCACAAGCCCTCTGATACGATAACCTCACTAACCAACTTCCTTGATACATCTAGAAAAGAGCACCATCTCATAGTCACTGGTGATTTTAACACAACTTTTGAGCCAATTGACTACGTACAGGAGTTAGTGCGGGATGAAGATCAAGCTAGAGGTGTCAACAAGCTCCAGATTCCAGCGAATAAGAAATGCACTAAGGTGTGGCAACAGGTACTATCTTTTGCCATTGCCTATGGAGTCCAAGCCTGTAATGGGCGGACGCACTCGGACGTAAATGCTTGCTTTACATTTAAGAGGAGGAAAGCTAGGAGCAGGTCAATTATATTCAGATAGATCTTGACCTATGGCCAAATGTAAACTACATGATCGTATTAAATCGGAAGGATAGCGATCACAATGCTCTGGCACTGACGGTATCTAGTCTTGAAATTTTGTGTGGCGAATTCCGACAGATGGTGGCCCCTGTTGTTACCAATGATACCAACAAAAGAGTAAAATGGCCACAGATACTAGCCAATGGGAGTCTCCTCCTCAAAATCTATGCCGATGTAGCACAGATCCTTCCTGTCACGAGTAATCCAGACACTAGTGACGGGGATATTATGGCCACTTTTCATCAATTAACTTTTACCCTAAAACCCTACTTCAATAAACAGTGCAATCTTAATCTAATCCAACGGAGCACTGCCCCATGGCATAATGAGGCTTGTAGACAAGCAAGAGACGAACTAGTTATGGCAGCTAAGAAAGAAATGCGGATAGACATTATAAACAGAAGGAAATTGTATAAAAAGGAACAGGCAGATGCAAAAAGGGATTGAGAGTCAGAGAACTGGCGTACCCTTGGAGAAGCCTCAAAGCAGAAGGCCTGACAATTATTCTGGCACCTCTAGTCAAAAGGGCCACCCAAGCAGAAAATTGAAACAGATTTCTATATTCAGCCCCATGTTTGGGAGGAGTACTTCATAAATCTCTACAAAGGTAAAGTTGCCTATTCCTCTCTAGATCAACAGTTTTCTAGAGTAATTAGCACAATCTGATGTAATTAGTTTCTCAGTAGGGGAAACTGTATAGCCATTAACTTCTTGCAGAATGGGAAAGCTCCGGGGTTTGACACCCTACCGGGAGACTTGTTCATATCAGAGCCTATTATGTGGGGTCCTCTGCTACAAACTGTTTTCAGTGCTATTCTGCATGGTGGAGTCATACCTGCGAACTGGAGTGGTACGGAAATAATCCCGATATTTAAAAAGGGAGATGAGGGGACACCAGCGAATTACAGGCCAATCAGCCTTATAGATGTCTCTCAAAAAGTTTTTAGTAAAATTATTTTACCTCGGTTCCAAGATTGGATCGCGGAAAATAACATATTATCCAATCTACAGGCAGGTTTTTTAGGGCTTTCACGAGCACTCTTGACCAGGTATTTAGATTTCTCCTGCTTATATGGAAAGAAGTGACAATTAGGAGGGGTCACTTGTATGTCGTGTTCATTAATCTTAAAATTACATTTGACTCCATAGACCATATTTATCTCTGGCTTCCCTCTGAGATTTAGGACTCCCTATACATTTACTCCAACTTCTGATTCGCCTGCACCAAGATAATTACGCCAAAGTCAGGTGGAATCTTGATGACAGTTTATCCAACAACATTCTGGTCTCTCAGGGAGCACTACAGGGCTGCGTTCTTGTCCCAACCCTTTTTACCCCGTACATAAACTGGCTTATAGGAGAGTTGTGCCCTCTTTGCAATTTGCAGACAATATGCTGCTTGTATCAAAGATGCCAATGGAGATCCAGAATGTCCTAAACAAATTTGCGAAAGTGTGTAAGGACAGGGGCCTAGAAATCAATTGCTCCAAAACAAAATATATGGCATTTAACCCCTACAAATCCATCAAGGGCAAACTGATTTTGGGCTCCCAGGTCTTGCAACAGGTTAAGGTGTTTGACTGCTTGGGAGTCCGAATCAGTGACAGTCTAGCGTGGACACCCCAAATAGAAAACAGCGTTCTTACCCGTCAGCATGTCGATTGTGCAATAGCAAGGAGGGTAAAGGGTTTAAGCTTTCGACCCTCTTCCTTGGTTCTAATAGCCGAGAGGGTAAAGGGTTTAAGCTTTCGACCCTCTTCTCAGGTTCTGGAACTACATAGGGCAAAAGCGCTAGGCGCAGCCTAATATGGGGCTGAGTTGTGGGGGCTGCAGAGCCTGAAGCACTTAGAACTTGCTGAGAATAAATTCATAAGGGAAATCCTTAATCTACCAGTGAACACCCCCCTAATGCCGTTACAACTTGACCTTGGTCTTAAACCCAATAAATATTTTGCTATTCTCAGGTCACTTTTGTTTTGGGTAAGATTATGGACCAGGAGCACACAGGTCCCGGTAAAGGAGGCCTTCGAAGAGCTACTGATACTACAGAAACAATCAGGACGCCTTGCCTGGTTCAATAAGGTCAAGGACTGGTTTACTAAATTATTGGAGTTCATGTAGGAGGACCCAAAGTCCATTACAAAAAAAATGGTCCCTTGCCCGAAAAAAGGTACTGGGAGTACGTTGATCTACAATGCACTGATGTCAACGCACACCGCACTTTAACCTCCAGCTGTACGAATGTTAAGGGGTGCTTTGCTTTTGAAATGTTTATGGATGATGTTGAACCACTGCACGCACGAGCACTTAATATCCAATTCAGGTATGGGGAACTCCCTCTTAAGCATAGGAAAAGTTCCTGGGCAAATGCCTCTGTAACATCTTTGTGCCCGTCCTCTCACTCCTCACCTGAGACCCTAGAATACTTTGTGTCTCTTTGTCCCGCCTATGCTAGTCTCAGGAAAACCTGGATAATTCCTGCCTGTGGTTTGCTATCTTTTTCACGCCCCTCTGAAACCCTATGTATTTTTAGGTCTGATACTACAAGGTGGATCGTATATACAATTTCGAGATACTTGCTTCACGCCTGGTGGACAAGATAAAAAATGATAAATAAATTACTCTGAGTAAAGATAAATGATTATGCAAGCAACCTGGCTTTAGGGTCATTAGTGGATTATTGAGGCTTAGAAACTTTGAACTCTCACATTTTAGACTTGATATAAATCTGGAATTCTCCTCTTTTAGTCCTATATGGAATTTTAAAATGTCATATATTTTTACACTGATGGAGAGATGCAAAACTCTGTTTTATTGTAAATCTGACTTTTTACGCTGTAATGAATTTTTATTGGTTGTGATTTATGCTGATGTAAATGATCAAACTATTGATCGAATAAACTTATATATATATATATATATTTACACTTACACAGCCTACCAAATAGCTTCAGGAATCGACTTACATGAGTGAAGTCACATGGTTAGTCTTTATCTCAACGTATAAAGATGCAAGCCCATAAACTCTCTAATTTATGACTGAATATAGGGTGAAATTGGAATTCTATGTACAATGCGCAAAACATACTGGTACCTGGGGCAGCGTTATCCAGAGAATATAGTTACTCACTGCACATTAACCAGATATCATTAAAATGACCCAACCAAGAATCGCGCTTCAGACACAAAAAGGCCGACCGCAAGGAGTTCAAGGACTGAAAATCATTAGTTCCCTCCAGAAGGCGCGAAGCCAGACTTCTTGACTTCAGCAAACTATTTAAAACAACATTCATACATACTCAATTCATAGAGTCTAAAAACATCAGACTATAGCCTTTACTGACCAACTTATATCACATCAATAGGGCATGCTATTCATGCCTGTTAGAAATGGGGTCTCTATTTGGAAGTGGTTTGCACGCTACCCAAGTGGGGACTCTCAATCTAGTCAGGGTAAGGGAGTCACAAAGCTAAAATAACACCTTCTCACCCCCTTGGTAGCTTGGCATATCTCGGTTGCAATGTGTAAAGTATTTGTACACAGACACAGTAAAACAGTAAAAACACTACAAAAGGAGTCCACACCAAATTAGAATAATAGCCAATATTTATCTGATTAAAACAAGACCAAAACAACAAAAATTCAACATATATGAGTCACAATATCATTTTTAAAACATGATGGTTAGTCCATAGAAATCAATGAATGCATTTCTTTTAGCACAAAGTACCTCAAATGCATCAAAAATCAAAGATGAAGCAGGAGCAGGGGAGGTGAGGTACCGGAAAAGAAAAGTAGTTCATCAGTTCCTTACTACACTGGGAGGTGATGAGTCAGTTCCTCACTGACTGGGGAGGTGATCTGTAGGCTCCTTACAGCTAGGTATGGGAGGTTATTTGAATTTGAATTTAAGGGTATTTGTTAAGCGCTCGTTTACCAGGCGGTTTCATGGCGCTGTTGGGAAGGAATCCTGAGTCAGATGGCAAAGCGGTTTGGATAGTAAAAGCCTGTGAGAACAGAATAGGTTTCAGAGTGCTGCGGAGCTCAAGATAGGATGATATCGATTTCATTGGGAGAGGTAGAGAGTTCCAAAATAGCGAAGCAAGGACAGGGAACTTAGAACCTCCCATTCTGCTCTTCTTGAACCTGGGCACCACCAAGAGAGACAGAGAGGAGGAACGCAGTTGTCTACTGGGGATGTAGGGTTCAATTTTGGACTTAATAAAAGATGGAGCTGTTCCCGCAAGAGCCTGAAACGTAATACATCCTATCTTAAAAAGGGCCCTTTCTCTAATAGGGAGCCAATGGAGGGATCTAAAAAGGGGTGTAATGTGATGTGATTTAGGTAGGCCGTAGACCAAGCAGGCAGCTTGGTTCTGCACAAGTTGGAGTTGGAGTTTGAGTTTGAGTTTAAAAGTTCTTGTAAAGCGCAACGTATACCAGCGGTTTCTTGGCGCTATAGCTAACAGGGACTGAGGTTAAAGGGAAGGAAGGAGAAGGGAGCAGTTATTGGAAGGATTTGGTGAATAAATGGGTTTTAAGGCATTTACGGAATTGTGAGTAGAGGGGGATGGAGCGAAGGTCAAGGGGAAGAGAGTTCCAGAGGGTGGGGGCAAGGAAAGCAAATTTGGAACCGCCCCACTTCTTTCTCCGGAAACGTGGGATGGAGAGGAGGGACTGGGAGGAGGAACGTAGGGCCCTGGTGGGGGCATAAGAGACAATCTCAGAGGAGATGAAGGCCGGCGCCAGACCTGATCGGGCCAGGAAGGTGATGGATGCGAGCTTGAATAGAATTCTAGCTCGCACGGGGAGCCAATGAAGAGATTTCAGGAGTGGGGTAGAGTGGTGGAACTTGGGGAGATTGAAGGCCAGGCGGGCCGCTTGGTTTTGTATTTGCTGTAGGCGGCGCAGGCTGTAGGCAGGGATACCAGCATATAGGGCGTTCCCATAGTCCAGGCGGGACACCACCATGGCCAAGATAATAAGTTTGAGGGCAGAGAAAGTGAAGAAGCGGGACACCCTACGTATAGTACGCAGTGAGAGGAAAGAGGAAGACACCACAGAACTAACCTGGGAGTGTAGGGTGAGTTGAGAATTAAGTTTTATGCCCAAGGTTTTAACTGAGGAAGAGGGAACAGGAGAAGAACCAAGAGAAGGGGGCCAAAAAAGAGGGGACCAGGGACTGGACGAGCCACCCGTCAACACCAACTCTGTTTTATCAGGGTTGAGTTTAAGGTGGTTATGGTTCATCCAGTCCCTGATGTGAAGCATGACAGTTTGAAAGTTGAGGACAGCCGAAGGAGAGGAAAGATTGAAGACCAGCTGGAGGTCATCCGCATAATTAAATACGGCGACCTCCATCTGTTGAAGAGAGAAAATCAGGGGAGCAATGTACAGATTAAACAGGAGGGGAGAAAGAGAGGAACCTTGGGGGACCCCGCACTGAACTTTCCGGGTGTCCGCTGTGAAGTCACCCAGGCGAACAGCCTGGGTGCGGTCGCTCAGGAAGGAGGATAACCAGACCAGGGCACTCCCCCCGATCCCCGCCGCCCCGACACGGGAGAGTAAGATGTTGTGATCTACCGTATCAAAGGCGGCTGAGAGATCGAGGAGCACGAGGGCCTGGTGCTGATCGGTGTCCATACCCTCCCTGAGGGTGTCTAAGACCGACATGACAACGGACTCCGTAGAGTGTGCGGGGCGGAAACCGGCTTGGCGGGGGGCAAGAGCTCCGTGCTTCTCCACAAAGGAGCTCAGAGCGCAGGTTACATGGCGCTCGAGCACCTTAGCCAGAAATGGCAGAAGGGAGATGGGGCGGAAATTGGCCGGGACAGAGGGATCTGCCCCAGGTTTTTTTAAGATGGGCACAATGACTGCGGATTTCAAGGAGTTCGGAACTATGCCTTGTGAGAGGGAGCTGTTGAGAAGGTGGAGGGGAGGATCTGGACAAGAAATAAAGACGTGACGGAGGATGTGGGCAGGGCAGGGGTCGAGCGGGGAACCAGATTTGATCAAAGGCACCAAAGAAGTCAGACTTTCCCTAGTAAAAGGGGGAAAGGTGGTCAGTGAGCCTTTGGGGGAAGGACATTGAGGATCAACAAAAGATGGGGACGGTGGGGGGATGTTAGCCTTGATAGTGGCAATTTTTTGAATGAAATAGTTATTAAGAGAGGAGCAGAGATCTTCGGACGGGGCTGGTTTTAAAGTAGTTCTGTCCGAGAAAGCCAAGTTATGGACTATGGTAAAGATCTCTTTGGACTGGTTCTCTGCTGCTAAGATTTTGGAGGAGAAGTAAGATGTTTTAGCTTCCAAGATGGCTTTTTTGTACTGGCTCAGGATGTTGATGTATTCCAGTTTCAGAGTGGGGCAGTAATTTCTCCTCCAAGCCCGCTCCGCGCGGCGGACTATTAGTTTGGTGGTTTTAAGCTCATTGTTAAACCACCGATTAGCGTCTTTGTCGCGTTTGGAGGTAATGCGCTTGAGCGGGGCAACGGAGTCGCAGCTATGAGAAAGCCACTGATTTACGGCATCAACCTGGGAGGCAGTGGTGAGGCCCTGAAGAGAAGGAAGAGAGCCAGTAAGGAGAGAGGAGAGATGCTCGAGGTTGACACGGCTCCATGATCGGACCCAGGTGTTCTTGGGCCGAAGGGGCTTAGCTGGGGGGAGAATGGGAAGATGAAAAGAAATCAGGTGGTGGTCAGACCACGGGCAGGGCGAAATAGAGAGTGATTCCACAGGGCAGTTCAGAGACCAGATCTGGTCGAGCCGATGACCTTTAATGTGGGTGGGGGAGTGAACATGAGAGGTAAAGTTAAGGGAGTGAAGGGTATCGGAGAATTCCTTAGATGATGAGCATTCGGCGGGATCAGAGGGCCAGAAATTAAAATCGCCAAGAAGCAAGATGGAAGAATTGTTGACTGTAATGGTGGCCAGGACCTCCAAAAAGTCGGGGAGAAACTGTAAGGGGGACTGAGGGGGACGGTAAGTGAGGAAGCAGGTAAGAGGGGGAGAGGTGGAAACTGTGCGAATCACCAGGAATTCCGTAGTGGCGATGGTCGGTAGGGGTAAAATTTGAAAGGGGAGAGTGGTACGTGCGATGACCGCCACGCCGCCCCCGGCTCTGCCTGAAGAACGATCCGCCCTGAGGGCATAGTAGGAGGCCGGTAAGGTGGATAGGAGAGCAGGGAGGGAGTCGTCGCAGAACCAAGACTCAGTTAAAAAGAGAAGATCGGGAGCATGGAGGTCCAGCAGGACCGAAAGTTCGTGCGCATGGGCAACAGCAGATCTAGTGTTAAGGTAAAAAGCAGTAAGATTATTAGGAATTGGCGGAGGAACAGAACCACACCTCGTGGGGGAAATATCGACTGTGGGAGTAGGAAAGGAAGGGGGAGTGAGGGGAGCTATGCCGAGAGCAGCGATGCGAGAGCTAGTTGTAGCCGAGATGGGCCAGGGGCCCTGGTAGGTGCGTAGTAGGTCCGGGGTGTAGGTGATAAGTGGGGTAGAGTGAGGCGCCCCTAGTCCCGGCCAGTCGCGGACGGGCGCAGACGGGCTTGCCTTAGGCGCGCCTTCGGTGCGCCATCGACGCGCCCGCTGCGCTCGTCCGCTGCGCTTCCTACCAAGACACATGATTTATAGCGGCTGGACGGGAAGTAGGGGGGGCGTGGCCAACCGAGGGGGCGTGTTTCAATCAGGCGCCGCGCCCTCGAGAATGGCTACCCAGGAAGAGAGTCGTTGCAGCGTGAAGCGCTGTTCAAAAAGTCAGAAAGTGCAGGTAGGTGGGGGGGTGATCAGAGCATAGTATCACGACAATTTTAAAAAGGGTCTTTTTTAAAAAACAGCGTTTTTCTCACTCCCGGCTTTCCGCCTCAGGAGTCCTATCGTTAGTTGGAGCCGCTGGATGGCGTAAGCAGGGGCACCATTGTACAGTACGTTACCGTAATCTAAACGGGAAAGAACCATAGCCATAAGAATCAGTTTAAGAGCTGAAAAGGAAAAGAATGTGAGATCTTTCGAATGGTGCGCAAAATAAAATAGCAAGAGAAGACCACCGTGCTAATCTGGGAGTGTAAGGTGAGGTGTTGATTAAGCGTAATCCCCAGTGTCTTAACGGAGGGAGAATGAGAAGGGGGAGGACCAAAAGAGGGGGGCCAAAAAATAGAAGACCAAGGGTTGAGTTTACCACCAGTGAGGAGAAGCTTGTCTTATCAGGGTTGAGCTTAAGATGGTTGAAGCTCATCCAATCCCTGATAAAGTCCATCACCGACTGGAAATTGTGAATAGAGTCGGGAGAATCAGAGAGGTTAAAAATGAGCTGGAGGTCATCGGCGTAATTAAACACCGTGACCTCCATCCTCTGCAGGGCAAAGATAAGTGGAAAGATATACAAGTTAAAAAGAAGAGGGGAGAGAGAAGATCTCTGGGGGACTCCACATTGCACTTTTCGAGCAGGGGAGGAAAAATCCGCCAAATGGACTGCCTGTGAGTGGTCGCTCAGGAATGAACTATGCCAGGCCAGGGCAGAACCTCCAATGCCTGCCGCCTCGACACGGGAAAGAAGAATGGTGTGGTCCACCGTGTCGAAGGCGGCCGACAAGTCAAGAAGAACCAGTGCCTGGGGGAGGTTAGTATCTAGCCCCTCTCTAAGTGTGTCCATGACGGAGACCACCACTTTTTGGGTGGAATGGAGAGGGCGGAACCCTGCTTGGCACGGAGCGAGATAGCCACTGTCCTCGATGAAAGAACTGAGGACTTTAGTGGCGTGGCGTTCGAGGACTTTGGCCAAGTAAGGGAGGAGGGAAATAGGCCGATAGTTTACTAACGCTGTTGAATCTGTGCCTGGTTTTTTTAAGATTGGGATGATGGTAGCTGATTTATGACAAGGAGGGACAATTCCTGACTTGAGGGTATCATTGAGAAAGATAAGAGGAGTGGAAGGGCAAGTCAGGAAGATATCGCGCAAAATGTAGGCCGGGCAGATATCGGAAGGGGATCCAGACTTGACGCAGGGGAGCAAGGAGAGAAATATTTCTTTAGACAGGGGAGTTATATGATCATTGTGATTGGTATTGAGTGGTGGGTCAGGGTTTAAAAAGGCTGGGGAAGGAGGGGGAATGTTGGCCTTAATGTCTGCAATTTTATTAATGAAAAAATTATTCCGCGAATCGCACAGGGGTTGGGAAGGTACAGGCTTGGAAGTGGTCCTGTCTGAAGAGGCTAATTCAAAGACTGTGGCGAAGATTTCTCTAGGTTGGTTCTCTGCCCGGAGGATCTTATTGGAGAAATAGCTGGTTTTAGCATCTAGGATGGCTTTCTTGTACTCAGCCTGGATGGAGGAGTACAGTAATTTAGAGGCAGTGCAATAGGTACGTCTCCAAGCATGCTCTGCTCGGCGAACAGCCAGTTCTTTCTCCTTGAGCTCCGGGCTGAACCATTTGTTAACGTCATGGGCACGTCTTACCCTGATGAGCCTTAGAGGGGCCACCTGATCACAGGCTTTGGACATCCATTTATTTAAGGTCTCTGATTGAAGCGGTGTGGAAAGTTCCTCTATAGCTGGGCTAGAGGCTACTAGAGAGGAGCAGAGATAGGAAATGTCAGCTTTGCCCCAGTTACGAGCCCAGGTATTCTTGGGCAGGGGGGGGTTTGTGGTTTAACTTAAATCCAAGAAAAAAGAAATCAAATAATGGTCGGACCACAAACAGGGGGTGACAGTAGGAACAGGGATAGGGCTATTGAGAGACCAGACTTGGTCCAAAATATGACCTTGAACGTGGGTTTGAGTGTGAATATGTGATATGAAATTCAGACTGTGAAGTAATTCCGTGAAGTCTCTGGAAGGGGCGTCTTCAGCCTGGTCAGATGGCCAAAAATTTAAATCGCCAAGTACCAGGACCGGCGAGTTATTCACAGCTAATGTGGCTAACAAGTCCTGAAAAGCCGGAAGGAAGTGAGGCATATTTTGTGGAGGACGATACATCAAAACACATGTGATTGGCATCTGAAAAGAGTTAGAACATACTACCAAGTAGTCAACTGCTGGGATTAGTGGGTAGGATAATAGTTGAAAGTGTAAGCCGGAACGATTAATCAGAGCCACCGCCCCACTGCTTTGCCAGGAGGCCGATCTGCCCGTAAAGCATAGTACGAAGTGGGCAGGGCCGCGAGTAAGTTGGGCAGGGAGTCCTGGCAAAACCAAGTTTCCATGAGGAACAATAGGTCCGGTTTTTGAGTGTCCAAGAAAATTAACAAGTCAAGATGGTGTTTTACAGCCGACCGTCTATTTAACAGGAAGGCAGAGATGGTCGATGTGTCACTTGCTTGGGGAACGGAAGAACTGGGGCTGGTGGAGTGTCGGGATAGTGAGGGCAGATTGGGTGGTAAAAAGGGTAGAGAATGAGCGCATAAAATCCCACCATCCATGATATGCCCCAACGCTACTTGATTTAAATCGCAAGGGCCTTGGTATGCGCAGAGTATGTCAGGGGTATAGGAAACAAAATGGTCATAATGCAGTGCCCCTGACCCCGTCCGTCCGTGGACGGGCGCAGACGGGCTTGCCTTTGGCGCGCCTTTGGCGTGCTGGCGGCGCGCCTGCTGCGCGTCCGAGAAATTAACATTATTGTAGGGGGAGAAGAGGGACGTGGCCTCACGGCAGTGGACATGGCCTGTGGGCTTGTGGTGGAATGGCGGCAATTCGTTTTCCAACCCGCTGCAGCGCTTACATCCGCTGCGCGGGGATATCAAGCAAGTTTTGAGGGAAGGAGTGCCCAGGGAGAAGAGAGCAGCAAGGTAAAAACTAACAATACAAATTTTACAAGTTTTAAAAGAACGAGCGTCTCTCCCGGCTTTCTGCCTCAGGAGTCAGTTTCCTCTAACGCGAGCTTGTAGTCAGCGCGGCTTATGTTAGTGCAGGAAAGAAAGGGGGCGTGGCCTCACGGCAGTGGGCGTGGCCTGTGGGCTTGTGGTGGAATGGCGGCAATTAGTTTAAAAAAACCCGCGGCAGCGCTTACATCCGCTGACCACGCTGAAGCCAAAAGTAACGCTGGATGGTCAACAAGGTTTTGACCTGTCTGACTTCAGGTCATCAGCAGGACCAGGTTACTTGGTTTGGTAATAGTTCTGAATGAAAGGAGAAGGCGTCCCGAGCGACGGGCGTGGGAGCGGAGGCGGTCCAAAAGGAATCTGCGGGCGATTGGAGCAGGTAAAGATATGAGTGAAGGGAGTCTCTTCCGTTGGTAAAGGAACAACTTAGACAAGCTGGCGCTGGTAATTGTAGCGCACGGCAAGGAGAAACAGTGACTGATAAATGTGAAAAACGAAGTCTGTTTGTAAGCAACGATCCTCGTGGAACAAAATACTTAATAGGGTTTGTGCGGTAAGATACCGCAACTGCCCCACACACTTGCGCAAGACTTCACCTGGAGACTGCGTAGTTATTAATTGCAGGTCACCAATGCTTGCAGGACAGCTGCGATTTCATCTAATCAGGGGCCTAGTCCAGGGATTAGCATTGTGCCACTTGTTTTTTTACATAGGCATCTTAAATACACAGGCTCAATCTCCAAACTAAATGTGTTTAACGCTGAGAACCCAGAAACTAGTCATGAGCTCTTCCAGTTCGAAACAAGAAATAGAAACCAAGCCCTCACTGATCTGGACACCCCGGACTGACTAAACCCTGAAACCACGGAATTATATTAATGACTTGTGAGGCATTCCCCGCCATCCAGCTGGAAGGGGATGCTGGACGGTCTAGGGAAGAAATGGCTTGGCAGTTCGGGCTGGACTGTTCCCATGAGGCACAGGGTCAGACTGATTTGCATATGGCCATGTCTGAACTGGGGTGGCTGAGTGAGCTAAAGAATGGTGATGGATTAAACCCAGATCAGTTGACTGGGGGTGAGTGTTTGATTTGCTCAAACGCTCCGTCCATCATCCCCTTTTATATCGCTTTGTTCGCCTTAAGTTAGCAGGGTATGCTCAGACGTGAGTCCCTTGCTCACTTGGCCACTGGATTCAAGATAGCCTGGCTGTGAGGATTATGGATCCGAAACCGGTCCCAGGATGCTTGTTTCCGGTCCAGGGAAGACATGACTTGGCAGTTCGGGCTGGACTGTTCCCATGAGGCACAGGGTCAGACTGATTTGCATATGGCCATGTCTGAACTGAGGTGGCTGAGTGAGCTAAAGAATGGTGATGGATTAAACCCAGATCAGTTGACGCTCCATCCATCATCCCCTTTTGTATCGCTTTTAGTGCCATAATAATGAAGCACAATAATTGAATCATTTGTTACTCATTACCAGCAGACCACATATACATTTAAGAAGACCCATAACAGTACCACTCTCCCCATGAGCGTCAGCATCGGATCCAGCCTCAGAACTCATGGATTCCTGGGCAGAGCCAGGCCACATGCTGAAATCCAGCTTCAACCTCCCCGCACCTCTGACAGCTTGAGGAATTCTGTAACCCATAGGCGCTAAGGGGTGTAGAAAACTCAGTGAAGGTACATAAAATGGATCAGTCCATGACTTCCGTTCATGGAAATCATTTGGGTCTTAGAGTAGTAATATGGACACTGTTTGCCACTGATGGGCCTGCCCAGGTCCTGCCGCCAATCCAATCTAGCCTTTAGCAACTCCAGCACGCGCGCCTCCTGTGCATATGCATAGAATTTGGTTGTTAGTTTCAAGGGTGATTCCATCTGCAACCAAGCTGTCAATGCTGGCATAGTCTACCACTCCAACAAGTTACCCCCCAGAAGCCCCTGTAGAGTTTGCCTAGTCCTGTAATAGTGGTATCGTGTAAGCGTACAGGAAGCTGACAGAACCGCCAGCATTTCCTCCCGCAAATCACCCTGCCCTCTGTAAAAAAAATCCTCCATGGGGCCTATTCCCAATATTTTCAGAGCTCGCCATGCCCCTCTCGCTGGGTCCATCGGAAAGCACAAGCACCACTGTACAAGGATATGTGGAGGATACAGTAATGCCCTTGACTGTTTATCCAGCAAACTCCGCCACTCGTGATGACTGCAAGTGAGTCAAAGACCCTGTGATGTCGCGGAGGGTTACAAAGTAGTATCTGGGGGAGCATGAAGGGATCCGCAGCATCTCTCTCGAGGTATATATGTGGCAGTGTTGACGGGCCATGAACCCAATAATGCAGAAAGGAGCTCTGGGCAGCCCTAAGGTACATCTTGAAGTCTGAAGCTTTAAGACCTCCCATATGATATGGTAAAGTGAGGACTTCCCATCGGACCCGTGGCTGTTTCCCTGCCCAAGCCAGAGAAATTATAAGGGAACGCAGTTTATCAAATATGGTTCATGACAGTATTAGCAGGATATTCTGGAAAAAAGAAAAGAAATCTGGGAATCCCAACAATTTTCATAGTGGCCACACGTCTCATCAAGGACTGCGGGAGTTTAACCCAGCGCTCCACGTCCTCCGTAAGCTTCTGAATCCCCCTGCTATAATTGTCTAGTAGTACAACCGTGGGGTCTGTGTGGATCTTAATCCCTTGGTAGTGCATGGATTCCGTTGTCCATTGCAGTGGATATTCTATGGCGATTGGGGTCATAGCGGCAGTAAGTGGAATTATTATACATTTATCACAATTGACCAAGGCCCGATAACCCCCAAAAATTGACCACCCCCTGAGTATCGGAGTGAGATAACCAGCTTCGTTCTGGACATATATGACCGGGTCATCTGCATATGCCTATATAACCAGGTTATAGCCTGGGAAGCTAAACCCCCCTCCCCTGTGATATTCGTGTAAAGCACAGGACAGGGGCTCGGCTACCAAAGCATATAATAATGGAGGCAGGGGGCAACCCTTATGGATGCCTCTGGTAATTTCTATGACAGAGGAGACGGCGTTGCCAAATTGTACTCTGGCCGTGGGCGGGCATATAGAACCACAAGGCGGCGTGAACAAATCTCACTGACTCCTATCCTGTGGAGAACGGTGAACATAACCCCCCATTCAACAGAATCAAAGATCAACCTTATGAGAACAGGCCAGGGCATATCTACCGCCCGAGTCTGCATACAGCTCCTCAAATGTAATACCTGAACCCCGGCGGACCCACAGGAGGACTCCCCTGGCGTGTGTCATGAAACTGGCAGTATTACAGTGGCCCTGCATTCTATGCTGGGTCAGTAAATTATTGTCGGGTCTAAGATGGTTTTCTTGCAGAATTGCCAATTCTATGCTATGTCTCTTGAGATATCCGACCACCTTATGCACCTTTCTAACATTATTTAGGCCTGTGACATTCCAAGTAAGGAAACATATCGAACTATCAGCTCCCTCCCTATATGCATCCGCAACCATTGTCTATTAGGAAAACTGCACCAAACATACCTGGTCACCAAACCATTCATGCATTTTTCCCAAGCAAACTTCCCATTAAGATTTCCAACCAAAACCCACCCATGCTATGTGCCCATCCCAACAGTCATAGCTTCAATGTTTTCCACCCGTCCCTCCAAATAAACAATAGAACATTGAGTGGAGCACCCAATGCAGCTCTAGCCACGTATAACAATTGATAGAACAAATCGAACGTGCCTCCATTAATCCACACAGATTCTCCAAAAATCTCAACTAATACTATGTGCATCACAGTGTGGCATATTTTGACTTGAATTGATGAATCTTTGCATCTGTATAAGACTTACATTGTACCGAACTTGTACGGAGTGGTGGACCCCCACCCCCATCAGGCAACTCACACAACTGCTGCCCCAGGTGTATTCACTGTTCCTCTGAGCCCTGCATACTGCTCCCCTCACCATGGGTCCCCCTCGGAAACATGCGTCACACTGAAGCTTGTTCCTTTCTCTTGATGAATTGCAGAACAAGTTTAGGGTCTGTAAAACAAAGAGCCTTGCCCTCCGACATAATCCACAACCCGGCAGGGTAGAGCATGGTGTATTCTATATTAATGAGAACAATACCACTGGGTCTGGGCTGCCAACGGCATAGCTTGCCACAAGCTTCTAATAAACGAAAATAGGTGCCAATGCCGCTAATTTATGAATATGACAATTATTTGGTTGAAACATACGGAACCAAAGTTTGTGAGATTTAATCGCCCATTTAAGGCTGCCTGGCTCGCCGCCTTCTGAATGGGAGAGTCAGGCGCGTTGTATACACTATCGGTGAATTTTCTGTTTTACGTTTTTCTTAGAACCGGGCTGTCGAGTATCTTAATCAGACGACATCCGAATGCTCGCCTGCTTGCATTCGCTTCCTGGTCCGCCCATGATCCTATGCGGACCAGGAAGCGAATGCAAGCAGGCGAGCATTCGGATGTCGTCTGATTAAGATACTCGACAGCCCGGTTCTAAGAAAAACGTAAAACAGAGATTAAATATCACAAACTTTGGTTTCAAGAATATTTCCAGCTAAATCTCTGATGAGTGCGAGATATTGGTCCTGATGACAACTCCGAAATGACGGAAGTTCGAAACGCGTAGACTCTTTTGTTAGAAGCCAAAATCAAAAATTAGGAATTGATATAAAAAATTGTAAATACACATTTTTGCTGTAAAACAAACATTGGCTTTTTTGTTGTGAATATTATAATTCCAGCATTTATCGAATCATTTATGTTTTGTTTTTGTTGTTTGTATTGGTTTGATTGACAAATGAATGTGGATTGAATGTTTAATAGTATGCATTTTTTTGTAAATAGAAAGTTGTGGTCTTTGATATAATGGATATCATTCTTTGTTGTGTACACCAGGTTTTAACATTTGTATAACAATTTGAAAATTATTCATTCAAATAGAAGTGGTTAATCGAAACTAAAAAGAAATAAAAGAATTGGAATTAAAAATCAACAAATATATTGTCTCAACCGTATGTTTCAACCAAATAATTGTCATATTCATAAATTAGCGGCATTGGCACCTATTTTCGTTTATTAGTATTCTATATTGAGCTCTCACAGCCTCTTTTTAGCAGGTACAAAGAATTTCCTGGCTTCCTGTACCTGCTGGGTGAAGTCCGGGTACAAAGAGAGCTCAGATTGCCTCATATCTGAGTGTTCCCAGAGCCCGAGCTTTTCTTAAGGATGCATCTATGTCTCTATAATTGAGTAGCCTTGCAATTATAAGGTTATAGATTAGCTCAATGTATTGGTTTAGGGGCAAGGGATCGATGTGCATGCTTGTGAGAAGTTGGCCTGGCATGTGCTGTCCACTAGTTATAGTGGGAACCTTGCACCAGTCCAAACAGCCCCTTAGAGGTGATAGGCTAAAAACAACCTAATTTGAAAGCTATCCTAATGGTAGCTATGGAGAGCAGCCTTCAGGCTAAGTCTTGAAGAAACGTAAAGCAGCTTGTTTTACCTGAATGACCAAATGAAAGGAGAACCACACCAGGTATACATGTAAAATATATGTATTTATTCTAAACACACCCTACTAGTCTCTTTATGAGGCTAAAGGTTACAGCACATATGTTACACTTTTTATCACACAGTAAATTAGCACAATATACGTGGAGCCCTATGGGTGTACCAAACCATATATCAAAGTGGTATAAGAACCACGACTTGGCCTAGAGCCTGTAAAAGTGCTGGGGCCACAAGGAACCACCCAAGGTAGTGACACAGGGGCCCCCCACGGGGGACACGTGCAGTGTGTGAACACAGCCGCAAATCGCCGTTAACTTCAATGGGGAAAGTTGCGTCGGAAATTTAAAGATTAAGGACATTTTTGGAAGAGGATTTGGAGCAAACCCATTTATACTTAAGTGGTTCTAGGGCCAACGCCCACAGGAGCACCGGAGTACTCGTGTTACCTCACCCAGGGAAGCCAGGTGCATAGGTGTCTTTTGGTGTCTGGAATTGCCGTTGATTTCAATGGTGATCTGCTGCAAAGTGCTGCTGCCGTCGAAGTGGAAAGTGTTCGGGGTGATCCAAGCCTGGATCGAAGATGAGAAGAACCTGAAAGCAAAGGGGACAGAGTCTGGGTCACTAGCCAGTGACCAGGGGCACAATAGGCGAATGCCCATCGAAGTCGGGTTATTTCAGGTTGAGGAGGTAAAGCTTGACTCTTCAGCCAGGAGGACCAGGAGGCGTCGAAGATGGCCAGGATCTGGAATCGAGCTGTCCCGCGAAGGATGTCGAGTGCTGCTGTGTCGGTGCCCGGATTGGACCCAACAAGCCTTGGCAACAGCAACCCATGCAGGAAGACAAAAGATGCTTCGGTGTGGACCAGCAAGGTCCGAGGGACTCACCATGCGGTGGGGAGTCAGGGCACATCTGGAGCAACCAGGGAAGCCCAAGGAAAATCAGATTTGCCTTCTCAGGGACCCACCAGTCGACGGACCAGGGATCGCGAAGGTACCTAGAATGGAAACACAAAGGGCCGGCTCATGGAACACTAGTGGAGTGTAGGCCAGCAATCTTCGATGGAAAAGGTGCTCGGGATCTGGGCTACAAGTAACCCAATGCACAGCCTCAAGAGACCTTGAGAAGCTAATGCACTTGCAAATGTGCACGGTGTCCAGGAGCTGCGGTTCCACGGTACTCACGAGGGCTGTGGGTCTCAGCTTTGCTGGGGACTCAGGTCGGCCTCTGAGAAGTCTGGAAATCCACTTCCTGGGCTGCAATTACTTTGGAGTCCAGCGGGAGCTTCGGACATGCAGACCGGCCAATGCTTCATTGGTGCCTGCCATGCAGGGGAGTAACTCCTTTACTCCAAGGGAGTCTAGTAGATCGTAGAAGTCGAGTAGATCGTAGAAATTCCGTGATTTCTGTAGCAGAGTTTCATCCAGGTGTAATCTAAAGTCCTGTAGTCAGGGGTTCCTTTCTTATACCCAAGGGAGGGGTTGGACTAACTCTGGGGATCCACCTATGGGAGGGTATGGAAAGAGGTGTGGCTATATCCATTTCCTTTGTCCAGTTTCGCGCCAGAGCAGGGGCTGGTAGCTCCAGCAACCGGTTTGAACTGGGCTATGCACAGGGACACCAAATGTGCCCCCAGTGCAGACTTCAAAGAACTCTCAAGAGTGCTCCCACCCAGCCCCAATCCACTAAGGTATGTCTGGGAGGTGGTTACACCTCCCTGTGACAGGAAACCTATTGTCCAGGCCTCCCCTGCCGAAGTTTCGTCCAGCAGCAGGAGGCCAGACTCATGTCTGTGGCTGCAGCATCCATTTTGTGATGCCTGGGCTCTTTAAAACTGCCCTGTCTACCCTCTAGAAGGGTGGAATCATACCCACGCCGCCAGGACTGGCGGGGGGGGGGATATGATTCCAAAGTGTTCGACACCAAACATGACTTTTCCGTGCAGCCATTCCAAAGTTAGCATTTACCGCGAGGTTATAATGCACTTAAGAGTATATGGTCTGGCTGCATCACAGAACAGCCCCAGAGAATAGATGCCAAAGGCTGCAGAGAGGCCCTGCTCATGCATAGGCACCCTCTCACACAAAACCCAGCACCCTGCCCTCAGGATTGATAAGGCCTGCCATAAGGGTGACTGATAGGTTAATATGTGTCGTGATATAAGGAAGATATAGGTAACCTATATCTAAGCAAGGGGTGCATGCACCACCTTACCCAGGCTGCAGTAGCAGTCCTGTGGTGTCATTTTGGAAGGCTTCCCAGGGGTGGCATAATATATGCTGCAGCCCCTGGTAGGCCTCTGGGGTACCTTTGCCCTTGGTACCTAAGGTACCATATACTAGAGACTCATAAGGGTACCCAAGTAACCAAACTGGAGTGTACCTAAAGTACATGGAATCAATTTAGAGAGGAAGCAGCTAGGCTGGGGTCCTGAATAGCAGGGCCCAAGCCAGACTAAAGTCGAAAAACAGTGAAACATCAGCAAAAAGTGGGGGTAACCATAAGAAGTAGACCCTGCTCTCCTACAATGCTCCACAGCAAACATGTCAGAAAATGTCTCTCTCTCGAGCAGTTACCACGATGCCTACGTATGCAACATAAGAGTGATCAACCCTCGTACTGAGTGTACTCAGACAGACAATCCAAGGTTAGTCACCGCATATCTATATATAATATTTACTGTTGTTCCACCACTTGAGTTGTTCAATAGAGGTTACACCACCCACCCGGATTGACTTACTCAAGCCTCTCATGTAGGTCTATTCGACAAGACTTTTACACGCAACGTCTCACCCCTCCTTGTCCTCCAGTGCGCTACGGCTGCAGTACACTACGAGTGGCTAGACTTAATACATAGCTGTTACCATTTACACATACATGGCTTGTTCGTGGATAATGCACCACAATTAACACACAAGAATGCCAGTTCAATTTACCAGGGTATAGTTAAGTGCGTTTATACACTCCAATCCCTTTCATAAAACACATTTAGAAATGGCCGCCAGGTTCTCCTCTGTGTGAGCCATTAACACCACTCCATTCACCAGACCGCACCCACCTGAATCATGTGACCTGACACATGACCCAGACTCCTCCTTCAAATAGACACTGCATGGGACGTGGGACTATCTCCCGGACCCGGTGGAGGAGGGTAGATCGAAGGACACCCAGACCTATCTAAACACGTGAATACTCGACTGAATTGCAATGGGCTCCGACCATGTCTATCCCTCTAATATCCTAGATATAACTATCCCTGAGCCCACTACCACACCGCCATCACTAACAAAACTCCTGAGATAGTTGCACAAACGAGACAGCATCTACCAACTAAAGGGCCGGATAATTCGCTGCTCCGCGTAAAACTACGGGCAATGGCTTTCCCAAAACCTTTTTTAACACGGCCTGCTCTTATCTAGACGTGGACCGAGACGCAACTTTAGAAGAGGCACGCGTTACTTTGGACTCCTACTCACCGCAGACATATATGGACTACCCCGATTTACATAAACGCATGGTTATGTCACAACTATGATTTACAAACAGCGGTCTACCTCCACGATTGATTGATAGCATACTCCATACGGCCTTAACTGATAACACATGCGTGTAAACAACCCGCTCGGGAGGGCACTTTGCTAGCGTTTATGAACCACGTTTACATTGAACAACAAGCCTGGTACTATCGTATAACTCTACTGTTCGACTACACTCAGGCAGATAAGAACAATACGTTCACGAGATACAACACAAAACCCCATGCAACCACCTTTGTGCTTGCTGCAATTTTTAAACAGACAAACAGGGCATTGCGGCAACAGCACCTCTTTACCTTGGGGACAAACACAGAACGCGTTTATAATGATTGATGCGTTTTTGATCCACATGGCCTCCCGTTCCCCCCTTATGTGAAATACGTCTATTGAGATGTCAGCATCGCATTAACCACAAGCAAAGCACACTCAATTAACATACACTGACACAGGGACTTATGAATCCCCCGATATGTAATATAGACATGAGCAAATTAAGAGCAACCATAAGAAACACTCTTCATACATTGCCGGAGGCTTTTTCTTCTTCTCTTCTTTGTGTCTAGGTTCAGCCACACCTGGGTGGGTGCTAATAGTTGAAATTAACTTCTATTATGCTAAATGTTTTACTGTTGATGAGAGCCCATACAATTCCCATATTGTTCTATTAAGCTCTTTTCCTCCTGAACCCCATCTTTGCAGACATGGGAGCAGAGCCGTGGGACTGGCTCTACCGGGCACTGTTGACGCCTGGGGCCCACAAAGAGTGGGTGAGTCCTCCTCGAAACTAACTGTTCTGATTGTTCTGCTTTACGCACAGGGACTAGAAGCACATAGCTCACTGTGCACGATCACCTTTTTAATCACTTAATCCTATCTTCACCTTTACCCGCCAGCGAGCGGCTACACTGACATATTAGTAGCATGTTTTGGAATCAACATGAAGTATTGTTGGTGTTGCTGAACATCAGTATCTACGTTTTTTCTTTGTCCATTAAATGCCTCTTTCTCCCTTACAGGTAGATGCAGGCAGGTTGAAGATAATATAGGGTAAAATTGTTACCTGTTTTTACCACTTATTATTCATTGTAGATAGCACAATCCTTCCTGGTCCTGAAGAATCGCAGGGTTAATATACCAAACAGCGAGAAACATGTTGACCGACACACTTTTTACAGGAGCACATAGACCCAAATAGTGGTACATGTTAGCGCCCTGTTACACTTCTTTTAATTAGGACAGGAGACCCCCAGAATAAAGTTTGTCCATTCAAGGTACTCCCAGTCCTATTTTAATTCACTACACAGCATCTACATTCCTTGGCCCTACACCCGCACTCATCTTACGGCAGTTGGATAAAAGATCTCCGACAAACAGCCCCTTTTTAGCTTGATGGGGATTACACTGCCGCCCCAACGAGGAGCACGCCCAGATGATGAAGCATGACACCTGAAAGGGTGTGTGAGGGCATTATGATCCAACAAAAGGATCCCCACTATCTACTAGGGTACAGTGAGGACCGATCACTTGGCTTCTCCAAACTGCTACTATCTTCTTCCCTTGTTTTAAGAGAGGAACTACATAGAACTCCTTTGTATGTTGTGCTTGTCAAGACCATCTCAGCCTGCAGTGTGTAGTCTGCCTCCGAGATTCTTCTCACCACTGTTTTTTTTGGCAGTTTTATATAGCGTGAACTTGACCCGAATCGGGTATCAGAGCGCTTTACATAGCACCAGTTACGTTACATGAGGACACACATTCATTTTTGTTAGGCATGGGGAGATTAAGTGATTTTCCCAGAATCTCAGGATGTTTAGCGTCGTTACCGAGACTCGAACCCATATCCCCAGGTCCGAGGTCAAGCGCCCTAGCCATTAGGCCAACTCCTCCCCCTGTGTCTAATCTTTCTGCGTGCTTATCCAGGCGCTCAGACAGCCGGTCCATACAGAAAGTAAGAGTGTTTGAATGTGCTGTTTATTTTTTAAAGGCTTCTCTGGATAGGATACCAACATTTTTTTCATGTCTGCCTCTGCGAGCGGCTCTGAGCCCTCCTATATTGCACCATTATCAGCTGTATCTGTGTCAAGAGTCCTTGGGGTCCAGCACAGGTCTAACTGCAATAGTTTGGGATTTGTCGGTTTTACCCATCGTAGGTGCCTTGTGTTCTCCCAGAGGGCGAGACCCCTTCAATCGCCGTGGTTCAGAACCCCCAAGGGGGAGCGCAGACGCTCGTGCCCAGCCATTGAGCTCTCTGCAGGCCTAGGCACCTCAACTTTAGGCACGTAGGCCCAAGTGGCGTGGTGGTCCCCACTCACTAAGAAATGTCAGCAGATTATGTTTATACGGGATCTTCTCTGTGACAGATCCCCCTCAGGCCGCAGCAGGCCACCTGTGTATGTCACAGTTCACCTCCAGCAAGCAGAGCCACAAGGCCCTCCCCCCCCCAAAATGAGGTGCCTCGCTCATTCACCTCAGTGACCAATTGCACAGGAAAGTGGTGTCATGGGGAAAAGAAGAGTGAATGGGACTCTCCAAAAACCACTCCCTCATCCACAGATCTTAGCACTGTTTAACACAGTCTTTTCAGAATTGAAACATTTTTATTTCAAATTATTCGTTGCATAATCGTTGTTATTACTCCTTTATTTGGTACTGCTAACAAGCACTAGCAGAGCCGATGATATAGCTCCTTTTCGGCATATGATCATATGATAGATCTGTATGCAGAGCTGGAAGTAAGGGTGATCCAGCCAAATCTCATTCCTGGAAGCTATTAATGAGCTGTATCTGAGCCTGCACCAGTGAAATATGCTGGATTTGTCCATGTGTTGTTTGCCTACACTGGGACACATTCAGCAGCGCCTGCTTGTCTTTTGCTTTTAGTTTGGAGCAGCAACAGGAAAGGGGTGAGTTCTAAATTTCAATTCAATCCGGGCCCAATACAAAGTCCTTGCTTAAAGGCCAACAACCCTACTGTTGTTGGAGTCTCATCGCGGCTACGAGCTTTCGAAAATGGAGTGAGACAAAGGAAAGTCTGCTTGATATCACTACCCAAGTGCTTAAGAGAAACAGTGATTTGGAGGGAGGTTTTTTGTCTTAGTTCAACTCCTGTAAAGGAAGGATGTAAAATGTAATGCAGTGGTTGGGGTTGTCTAAAATAATAAGATGTTATTACTACCCTAAGAAAACCTTTTTGAAAACCTTAGAATTTCAAAAGTCTTGCAATTCTCTTCTTACTGGTCTCCCCAAATCCCACCTGTCCCCCCTTACGTCTGTTCTCCATTCAGCAGCTCGTTTCATTTATGAGGCCAAAAGAAGCGACCACATTACACCGATGTTATCCACCCTCCGCTGGCTTCCCATCGAGGCAAGATCTATCTACAAGACTGCCTGCATTACCCACAAACTGAAACTCTCTGGAGGCTCTAGACCATCAAGAAATGTGGAAAATCTGCTTGTAAATGTAAATGTATTGCGACTTATATAGCGCACGTATCACCCGAAGGTATCAAGGCGCTTACTTAGGGAACCGGTCCTGGTATTCCCCTGTGAGATACCCCGGCAGGGTATCCACAAGGTGAAAGCCAGGCATCCCGCCGCGAGGGGCCGTAGTGGAGATTAAGCAAGCTATTGCCCAGAGTCGCAGAGTGTGACCCCGTGAGTTGAGTAGGCACCGGAGCGAGAATTGTCAAGTCCGTGGAATTTTTGAGCCGGAGACCCGCCGAGGCGGGGAATCGAACCCTGGTCCACGGCCGATCTCAGCATCCGGGTCTGCCGCCTCTAACCACTGAGCCACGCTTCTCCACTTGAACCTCCCACTTTCAAGAAGGAAAGATCAATGGCCCAATCTTTTTCAGGCAACGCAGTGAGAATCTGGATCTCACTTCCGCCTCAGCTCCGGACCACTACCTCCTCCCAGGCCTTCAAAACAGACCTTAAAGTTCTCCTCCTTCAAAGACATTTCCAACATTAATTCATGCCCTCTCTATTATCTGAAGGAAGACCTTTTAGTATAGAAAACTTCTATTCTCCATGACTATGGAAGTGCCTTCCAGTGTGTTCTTGTGGTTTGAGAGTCTGCCATTTATTGCAGTATTACCCTTTTACCTGTCTTTGGTACTCTTTTGTAACATGCACACGTCACTTTTCTCTTGTAACACACTGTTTGCTAACTCTCATTTTTTTTGCTTTCGATACTTACACAAGTGCCACCATTGCCTATGTAACGTTTGTTCTTGTGTTTGAGTGTCCTCCGTTTATTGCAGTATTATACCTCTACTTGTACTTTGTACGCTTTTGTAACCTGCACACATATCACTTTTTCCTGCTGTAATGCACTGTTTGCTAACTCTTGTATTTTGTTTGCTCACGATTGTCACTTTTGCCTTTATGTAATGTAACGTTTGCTTTTGTAATTCGATCACTTGTAATGTTCTCTTGTATCAGTTCTGTTCCTATTGTGAAGCGCTCTGACACCTTCGGGTAAAGTCTGCGCTATATAAAAACGCATAAATAATAATGATAAATAAATAATAATAATAATAACCCAGGCCGGCCCGGGGCCAGGGTTTACTTCACATCCCATTATAACATTAGGACTACAATGACCAGCATGCACCGGGGCACCAGGACTAGGTAAACTACTTGCACACTTCATCTCTTAGGGCATTATCAGCGCCAAACGCCCTCCTCTGAGGGCATTAACTGCTGTATTAATGGGCCCTAAGAGATGAAGGTGCACTACAAGGAAAATAGGCCTTGATGTCTGGCATCAGGGGGGTGGGGGCAGTTGTCATTCTCAGAGCCCGCCAGGAAGTCCGCTAGTCTTTGTAAATGTGTAATATTTGTTGTATATCTTTGATGGCCGAATGGCCGAAATAAAGATTAAAATGATGAATATTTATTTATTTTTGTACATTCCTTGCTTGCTGTGTTGGATTTAGTGTCCCTCTTGCCTGCTGTGTTCAATACTGTGTCCTGCTATTTTTGTACGTTCTATTTAGTAACATTTCTCTCATGTAACGTAACCGGTTCTACGGTACAGCGCTCTGACACCTTCGGGTAAAGTCTGTGCTTCATAAAAATGCATAAATAAATATCACAGTGTTTTTTTTTTTGCAGAGTTTTATATAGCGCGAACTAGACCCGAACCGAATCAGGTATCAGAGCGCTTTACATATTTTCCAGTTACGTTACATTTTACATTTACTTTTATTTTAGGCACGGGGAGATTAAGTGATTTTCCCAGAATCACAGGAGGTTTTGGCGTCGTTACCGAGACTCGAACCCAGATCCCCAGGTCCGAGGTCGAGCGCCCTAGTCGTTAGGCCAACTCCTCTCCAGTATCAGTATCCCCTCCGCTCTGTCCCTGTCCCCTTTATGCAGGGCACAAGTCCTAACAAGCATTTGCAATGCAATAGGTCTCGCATTTTCGCAACGTTGACCTACTGTTATTGTAAATGACGATTGTGTAGCATCCTTCTTACATAGGTTTAGCTTTGCAAGTGTACAGTGTGACATCGTAGAACTAATGATGCAGCCATGGAGATTGAGATTAGAATGTATGTATTTGAAGGCACTGTGGCTGTTACCTGGACTAGGCTGGGATCTGGATGTGTCTCTCTTTCCTGGAATAAACCTGGGCATCCTTTTCTACTTTAACCCTGAGTCTGCCTCATCCTTCATTTAAACCTGGATCTCACATAGGCGTAGTCGGCAGCTGAGAGGATTGGAGAGGCTCAACAATCTCAACTAGCGCTATTTCATTCCAACTGGTGTCGCAACGTATGAATGACCGGACGCAGGATGGAATCTTGAAGTAATTTATTAGGTATGAAGTAAGAGAGATTCATGAATGGAAGAGCGAACCCCAACAAGAGCAGGCTCCCTGCTGCTCAGCCCTGCACTCAACTGACATTCACTCACTCATACCACACTCTATGACATCACCCAGTATCCTAACATGCCACACAGACATCCACAGGCTGAGCAGCAAGCTGCAGCAGATACAACAACTGGCTTCAAGACTTCAAGGTACTGTTTCCATCTTCCTTCTTTTGTGTTTCGATTGCACCAGCGGCTGTTTAATAAGACATTATAGTCTCAATGGGCGTGCTTTGATTGCACCAGCGGCTGTTTAATAAGACATTATAGTCCCAATGGGCGTGCTTTGATTGCACCAGCGGCTGTTTAATAAGACATTATAGTCCCAATGGGCGTGCTTTGATTGCACCAGCGGCTGTTTAATAAGACATTATAGTCCCAATGGGCGTGCTTTGATTGCACCAGCGGCTGTTTAATAAGACATTATAGTCCCAATGGGCGTGCTTTGATTGCACCAGCGGCTGTTTAATAAGACATTATAGTCCCAATGGGCGTGCTTTGATTGCACCAGCGGCTGTTTAATAAGACATTATAGTCCCAATGGGCGTGCTTGGATTGCACCAGCGGCTGTTTAATAAGACATTATAGTCCCAATGGGCGTGCTTGGATTGCACCAGCGGCTGTTTAATAAGACATTATAGTCCCAATGGGCGTGCTTTGATTGCACCAGCGGCTGTTTAATAAGACATTATAGTCCCAATGGGCGTGCTTTGATTGCACCAGCGGCTGTTTAATAAGACATTATAGTCCCAATGGGCGTGCTTTGATTGCACCAGTGGCTGTCTTTTCAAATATTACAAAATTCCAACCTTGGAAGTTGATTTCATTATGGTTTGGTAGCATCTCATGAAGCTCTTCTCTCATTTAAATATATTTTAAAGTCACTGGGCCTCATTTATGAGGCTGTGCTTCACTTTTACGCCGCCGGTGCGTCACTTTTTGTGACGCACCAGCAGCGTAAATAATGTGCCTTGTTGCACCATATTTACAAAGTGACGCATCTAGGTAGATGCGTCACTTTGTAAACCCCTGCGCCACATTATACCTGCGCCAGGTATAATGTATGCAAGGGGGGCGTATTGACGCAAGGAAGGGTCGTAGAAGTGACGCAGTGAAATCTAAGAGATTTCACTGCGTCACTTTTAGGACGCCGTTGCGTCAAAATCTTGCGCCTGCCTCACAGCAGGCGTAAGACTGACGCAGGCCCTTTCACATGGGGCTTGCCCCATGTGAAAGGGCGCATTGCTGGAGTTGCGTCACTTTTGTGACACACTCCAGCAATGCGTCACTTTTGCGCTTACAGCTACCTCAGAAATACTGACGTATCTGTAACTCCTTGCGACATGATGCGTCATATATTAAATATGACGCATCATTGGTGTCGCAAGGGCGCAGTGAAAAGTGACGCATCGCTGTTTTCATGCAGCGATGCGTCACTTTTCATAAATGATGCCCACTGTCTTTCATTTTATTTCCTGTGTCTTGATCGCACCAGCTGCTGTTAATTGGGACATTATTCAAGTCTTTTGCTGTGCTATGATTGCACCAGCCGCTGCATATATATTTTTGACAGCGGATGTTTGAGGAATAGTCTTTGAGTTTAATTATTGCCACCCTACATCTATCTTTTATGTTATTTTAAACTTCTGATTTTTCTCAGTCAACTAAGTGTTAATTGGGCTGACTTCGTTTTCATTTAACCTCAAGCTGACTGTTGCCCTTCGCTGCCTTTCAACTTAACTCATCGTGTTGTCGCCCATCAGTGTTTGGCTGCATATTTTTGTGTTTCTTCACAATGTTTGTATGCCTTTTTAACCAAAGTGAGGCATTATTTCATAGTTTCAAAGCAGTGACACGCACAATTCTATGAATTAAACATATTCAAAGCGTGTTACCCTTTCAGCGACACGCACACTTCTCTGAATTAAACATATTTAAAAGCGTGTTGCTCTTTTAGTGACACACACCCTTTTCATTCAAACATATTCAAAGCGTGTTACCCTTTCAGTGACACGCACACTTCTCTGGATTAAACATATTCAAAGCGTGTTACCCTTTCAGTGACACGCATAATTCTATGAATTAAACATATTCAAAGCGTGTTACCCTTTCAGTGACACGCACACTTCTCTGGATTAAGCATATTGAAAAGCGTGTTGCTCTTTTAGTGACACACACCCTTCTCATTCAAACATATTCAAAGCGTGTTACCCTTTCAGTGACACGCACACTTCTCTGGATTAAACATATTTAAAGCGTGTTACCCTTTCAGCGACACGCACACTTCTCTGAATTAAACATATTTAAAAGCGTGTTGCTCTTTTAGTGACACACACCCTTTTCATTCAAACATATTCAAAGCGTGTTACCCTTTCAGTGACACGCACACTTCTATGAATTAAACATATTCAAAGCGTGTTACCCTTTCAGTGACACGCACACTTCTCTGGATTAAACATATTCAAAGCGTGTTACCCTTTCAGCGACACGCACACTTCTCTGGATTAAGCATATTGAAAAGCGTGTTGCTCTTTTAGTGACACACACCCTTTTCATTCAAACATTTTACGTTTACATTTATTGCAGCGACCTATTGTTATTCATGTTATTTCTTCGCTGTTCTTTTATGACGGTTCTTACTGACTTGTCTATTTAGTGTTCCAAGCATATAATCCTAGCAGGATACTTAGGGAGCATTTAGGTTTTGGTAGTTCTTTACTAAATCTTGGCAGGGTCCTAAAGGGGTGTTAAGGTTTTCATAATCCACTACTGTATTTTAGTTATGCAGAATGTTACTGCAGCACCATTTTTTCTGTCATCTCCGGGTGACCCTCCTATCAAATGGCCGAAGTGGAAGAATGTTTTCAAGCGTTACGCTGAGGTTTGTGGTGTTAGCTTAAGTGCAGAACGTAAAACCTCTCTTCTTCTCCACTGTCTTTGGTCAGAGGCTCAAGATGTTTTTGCTCACCTGGCTGAACTTAGTGCTGAGGAGGAAAAAGATCTTAATGAGTATGAGATTTGCATGAAAAAATTGTACAAACACTACTTGCCTAAAGGAAGTACCATATTAGAAAGGTACCAGTTTGCGAAAAGATTATAAAATAAGGTAGAAACTGTTGAAGGGTATGTTACTCAGTTAAGAAAATTAGCTTCGTCTTGCAAATTTGCTGATTCTATTGAAGAAAGGATCAGGGATCAATTCATGGTTGGTTGCAATATTGAAAAGGTTTGTGATGAATTGTGGTTAAAAGATGAGCCTTCATTGGATGAAGTCCTCCAATTAGCTAAAAGAGGTGAGCATTCACTAAAATGTGTTGACACCTTGAAAAAGATCAAACAACCCTCGGTTCAAGTAGTTAAGAGTAGCGTGAGAGACAAACCAAAAGGTTCTGATCCTACCAATCCTGCTAAAACTAAAAAGAAACCTTCCGTACCAAAGTGTTTTAGGTGTGATAAGGTTGGTCATTATGCTAATGACACAAAATGTCCTGCTTTAAATGCCATGTGTTTGAAATGTAAGGAAAAGGGACACTATTCTAACCCCTGCAAAAGTAAGTTTTCTTCGGCTTCAGTAAAAGCTGTTCATAATGAGTCCTTGGAGGAGGACTTTGTTTGTGGACAGGTAGTAGTCCAAGTCACATCTACTGCTGATCTTAGAAATTGTCCTGTTGACAAAATTTTGATTGAAGGTGAGTCCACTGATGTTCTTTTTGATTCAGGGGCCAAAATAACTATTATATCTAAGAATTTCTATTTGGAAAAACTAACCAGTAAGGTTCATTTATAGAAACCTGACATTCGTCCTTTGGCGTATGGAGGAGAACTTATAACATTGCCGGGATATTTCACAGGATGTATAGAATATAAAAGTCGTTTTACTGTAGGAAAGATTTATGTTTCACAAAAGGGTGATAGTATCATAAGTTGGTTCCATCAGGGTGACCTCAATGTAATGCTTGATCCTAGTTCACCTAATCCTATAATACTTAAGGATCTAGTTAGTTCTGTTCAAAAAGTTTCTAATCCTGATTTAGTACGTCATGCTAAAATGCAATTCCCAGAGGTTTTTAGGGATGAGCTAAGATGTCTCAAAGGGTTAAAATTGGAGATTCCTATAAGAGCTGGTTCTATACCTTATACTCGTAAGGCTAGCGTTGTACCCATAGCTTTAAGAGAGGAGATGATAAAAAAAATTGAAGGTTGGAGGGATCATTGAAGAGGTAACTGGCACTGATTGGATCGCACCTGTGGTGGCTGCCCGTAACCCAATGGGTCATTGCGTTTATGCATTGACTTGAGACAGCTTAACAAGTGTGTGATTGTGGATAGATATATCTCAGATTTATTAACAAAGATTGGTGGTGCCAAAGTGTTTAGTACCCTAGATTTGGCTTCCGCTTATCACCAAATTGAACTAGAAGAATCTTCAAGAAATTTTACGTCTTTTACCACACCTTTTGTAACTTATAGATTTGTCAGAATGCCGTTTGGGTTTCTCTCGGCAGCCTCTGTTTTTCAGCGTATCATGGAGAAGGTACTTAAAGGTTGCAAAGGAGTGTGTGTCTACCAAGACGACATATTAGTCGTTGGTAAAAATGATGAAGAGCATGAGTGTTTTTTTTTTGATGTGTTAAGAAGACTTGAAAAGGATAATCTCACTGTCAAGATTGATAAGTGTCATTTTGGAGTTTCTTCAATTCATTATTTGGGTCATACGATTTCCAAAGATAGAATTGCGCCAAAGGCAAATTTTGTGGATACTATAACTAAAATGCCTCCTCCGACGGCTAGGGAGGAACTCTTGAAATTCTTTGGAAAGATTGAGTATTATAATAAATTTGTTAAAGGTTTTGATGATCATTGTGTCCGTTTAAGAGGCTTACTAACAAAGGAGTCTGAGTTCATTTGGAATACTGATTGTGAATCTGAAGTATAAATCTCTTAAAGAGAAGCTTGAGAAAGCTCCTAATCTTAGAAGCTTTGATCCTCAAAAGATTTCCATTCTCACCACTGACGCCAGCCTTAAGGGACTTGGTGCGGTTCTACAACAGGAGAATTCTGGAGAGTTGAATACCATAATGTTTGCCTCACGTGGCCTCAAAGATCCTGAAACTCGTTATTCAGTCATTGAACGTGAAGGACTTGCTGTGTTTTGGTCAGTAAAAAAATTCAAAAAGTTTTTATGGGGAAGCAAATTTATAATTAAAACAGATCACAAACCTTTGTGTGAAATATTCTCAAAGAAATGTATTGATTTAGTATCCAGCAGAATAACCAGGTGGGTCATTGCTTTGTAAGAGTATGACTTTGAAATAAAATACATAACTGGTATTGATAATTGTGTAGCGGACACTCTCTCAAGGTTGGTGGATGTATCACATGATGAATTGCTAGAATATGACAATGATGAAGATAACCTTCAAGTTTGTTCAATTTTTAAGGAAGTTATTGATGAGGCTGAGTGGCGCTCTAAATTACTTTCAGATCCTGTTCTGTCAAATGTTATATCTCTTTTGCAAAAGGGCTGGCATTCTAAGAAACAAGCCACTGCTGAGAGTGCTAAGTTCTGGGGGGTTGAAGATGAGTTGACAGTGTGCAATTATCTTTTAGTCCGTGGGACTAGATTAGTGCCTCCTTCAGAACTGCGTAAAAACATAATTGATTTGGCTCATGACTCACACTCTGGGATGACAAAGACAAAAGAAAGAATTTGCTCTTCATACTGGTGGCCTGGTATAGATTTACACATTGAGAGGGTGATAAGAGAGTGTGTAATTTGTAACTTGAGTGATAAGTCAAAAGTTGTCAGAGAGTACAACCCATGGTTATCAGAGATCTTCCTAATAGACCTTGGAAGGAATTCTCATCTGATATTCTAGGTCCCGTCTATACTGAAGGTCAACAGGTCTTCATTTTTGTGTTGTTAGATTTGTTTTCCAGATGGCCTGAAATACACTTCACATCTAGTATTGAAACCAATAATGTTGTGAAATTTTTGGAAACCTTGTTTGCAAGAGCACGTTATCCACAATACATTCTTACGGATAATGGGGTTCAACTGGTTTCAAAAGAAATGGAGTCTTTCTTAAAAAAGTGTGGGATAAATCATAAGAAATGTGCTCTTTATCACCCTGAAACTAATGGAATGGTGGAAAGGTTTAACAAGGTACTTAAGGAAACCATTTCTTGGGCAAAAGGGGCAGGTCTTAATTGGAAAGAACAGGTTCTTAAAAAATTGGAGAACTATAGGCTCACTCCTCATACCTCAACTGGTAAATCTCCTTTTGTTCTTTTTAAAGGAAGATCACCTTGTACTTTGTTAGAACCGACTTGGGTGTGAGATCTTGAGAAAGATATTGCAAATTCTTCTAAGGGTTGTAAGGTAAATATCTCACCAAAAAAGGATCTTGACTGGTGTGAGAAGGAGATACAGAATTGTTCTATTAGGAAACTATATTTTGATTCTAAACGAGCTGCAAAAGTTACACATGTGAATATTGGAGATTCGGTTGTATAAAGCTTCCTGGTAAAAAAATCAAATTCTCTAAGCCAATTAAGGTGATAAAGGTCTTCAAAAATGCTGTGAGAACGTTAGATCACAGAATCTGGAACTTGAATAGAGTTTGTGTTTTCTCGGGCAGCGATCAAACTTTTGATTCTGAAAATGACACAAACAATGATGATAATAAGTTTGTTACAAACGATGAGTCAAAAGGTGCTTCGTCGCTCCTCGAGAATTGCCAAAAAACCTTCTCATTTGAAGGACTATATCTTGAATAACATGTTTGTGTTTTATCAGTTGTTCTTTCTATTTATAGGAATAAAGTTTGGGGAAAGATGTATTCTGTTCTTATTGTATTTAAATTTATATTATGTTTATGCTTAAATTCTTTGTTTCTTTTGGTTTTGTTTTGTTTATGGGAGGAAGATGTGTAGCATCCTTCTTACATAGGTTTAGCTTTGGAAGTGTACAGTGTGACATCATAGAACTAATGACGCAGCCAAGCAGCCATGGAGATTGAGATTAGAATGTATGTATTTGAAGGCACTGTGACTTACCTTAACTAGGCTGGGATCTGGATGTGTCTCTCTTTCCTAGAATAAACCTGAGCATCCTTTTCTACTTTAATTCTGAGTCTGCCTCATCCTTCATTTAAACCTGGATCTCACATATGCCTTTTATTATTGTAGGTTTTCTAAACGGATAAATAAAAGACATTGTCATTTACAGGCAATCCCAGGCATACTGATACCCCACTGTCCATTTGTGACCTCATCCCTGGTTTGATGGTGGGCATCCCGCTACGCGTAATGATTGCCATCTCTTTCACACTGTGGCCATCTGTGGCACAGTAGTTGTCCTCCAAGGAAAATCACAGGTCCTCTTGTCATTTGTTATACAATGGCATGCATTGCTGGTTTGAGGGTGGGCATTGCTGGTAGGATGGCTTATATTGCCTGTGTGAGGCTGGTCTTGAGCATATGGGGATCGACATGAGAATGTGAGCAAATATCTGTTCATGTCCGTGGGCAGTATATTTAAGTATATGATGAGAGGTTGATATTTAAGGACTGAGCGACTGAACTACCAAAAATCTCTACCTTATATCCCGTTGTAAATAATCATAAAAAGCGGGAAAACAAGGGGAGAAACAGTAACAAAACCAAGCCAAAAGCAGAAGAAAAGGGGAGGTAAGAAAATAGACAAGCATTGAAAATGCAATAGGTCTCGCAATAACGCGAGTCTGAACTATTAGTATTATAAATGATTATGCCCTTTATTTTTGCGTTCTGGTTTTTGGAACATAAATAAAAGGCTTTGCCATTTACAAGGCCTATAGCTTAAATTTGCGTTAAAACGAGACCTATTGCATTGCAATGGTGGTGGTGCTGCTGAGTTTTCTCTGAATCTGCACCCACAATCTGCACCCACAATCTGCACCCACAATGTGTGAGTGGCGTTGCGCATGTGAGTGGTGTTGCGTGTGTGAGTGGCGTTGCGCGTGTGAGTGGCGTTGCGCGTGCGAGTGGTGTTGCGCGTGTGAGTGGCGTTGTGCGTGTGAGTCGCGTTGGGTGTGTGAGAGGCGTTGCGTGTGTGAGTGGCGTTGCGTGTGTGAGTGGCGTTGCGTGCGTGAGTGGCGTTGCGTGTGTGAGTGGCGTTGCGTGTGTGAGTGGCGTTGCGTGTGTGAGTGGCGTTGCGTGTGTGAGTGGCGTTGCGCGTGTGAGTGGCGTTGCGCGTGTGAGTGGCGTTGTGCGTGTGAGTGGCGTAGCGCGTGTGAGTGGCGTTGCACGTGTGAGTGGCGTTGCGCGTGTGAGTGGCGTTGCGCGTGTGAGTGGCGTTGCACGTGTGAGTGGCGTTGCGCGTGTGAGTGGCGTTGCACGTGTGAGTGGTGTTGCGCGTGTGAGTGGTGTTGCTCGTGTGAGTCGTGTTGCGCATGTGAGTGGCGTTGGGTGTGTGAGTGGCGTTGCGTGTGTGAGTGGCGTTGCGTGTGTGAGTGGCGTTGCGTGTGTGAGTGGCGTTGCGTGTGTGAGTTGCGTGTGTGAGTGGCGTTGCGCGTGTGAGTGGCGTTGCGCGTGTGAGTGGCGTTGCGCGTGTGAGTGGCGTTGCGCGTGTGAGTGGCGTTGCGCGTGTGAGTGGCGTTGCGTGTGTGAGTGGCGTTGCGCGTGTGAGTGGCGTTGCACGTGTGAGTGGCGTTGCGCGTGTGAGTGGCGTTGCACGTGTGAGTCGCGTTGGGTGTGTGAGAGGCGTTGCGTGCGTGGCGTTGCGTGCGTGGCGTTGCGTGCGTGAGTGGCGTTGCGTGCGTGAGTGGCGTTGCGTGTGTGAGTGGCGTTGCGTGTGTGAGTGGCGTTGCACGTGTGAGTGGCGTTGCGCGTGTGAGTGGCGTTGCGCGTGTGAGTGGCGTTGCGCGTGTGAGTGGCGTTGCGCGTGTGAGTGGCGTTGCGCGTGTGAGTGGTGTTGCGTGTGTGAGTGGCGTTGCATGTGTGAGTGGCGTTGCGTGAGTGAGTGGCGTTGCGTGAGTGAGTGGCGTTGAGTGGGTGAGTGGCGTTGCGTGTGTGAGTGGTGTTGCGTGGGTGAGTGGTGTTGCGTATGTGAGTGGTGTTGCGTGGGTGAGTGGCGTTGCATGTGTGAGTGGCGTTGCGTGGATGAGTGGCGTTGTGTGGATGAGTGGCGTTGCATGGATGAGTGGGGTTGCGTGTGTGAGTGGTGTTGCGTGGGTGAGTGGCGTTGCATGGGTGAGTGGCGTTGCGTGGATGAGTGGCGTTGCGTGGATGAGTGGCGTTGCGTGGATGAGTGGGGTTGCTTAGATGAGTGGTGTTGCGTGGATGAGTGGGGTTGCGTGGATGAGTGGGGTTGCGTGTGTGAGTGGTGTTGCTTGGGTGAGTGGCGTTGCGTGGGTGAGTGTGGTGTTGCGTGGATGATAGTGGGCTTGCGTGGGTGTGAGTGGCATTGAGTGTCTGTAAGTGTTGCTGTGTGGGTGAAAGTGGCACAGAGCCTTTGATGTGGCCTGGCGCAGGAGAAATGCTGCTGCTGCTAATTAAATACAAGAGCGGCCGGGAAGCGGCCAGGAAACACAAGTACGGCCGGCCACATAATTAGGGGAGGAGAAGCCGCACAGCACACGCTGGGAGAAGCCCTTTGATGTGCTGTGCGGCCGCGATGCGCGCTCTGTGCTGGGGGAGTGGGGAGGGCCATTAGCCTGAACTCGCGGCAAGATCAAACGAAGGGTGGGAGGGACATTGAGGAACAGGAACAGATGGCCATGAAAGTGTATGGGCCAAAAGCGCGTGCCTGTATGTGCACTCGAAGAAAACGCCACGAAAACAAGCATTTGCAATGCAATAGGTCTCGCATTTTCGCAACGTTGACCTACTGTTATTGTAAATGACGATTGTGTAGCATCCTTCTTACATAGGTTTAGCTTTGCAAGTGTACAGTGTGACATCGTAGAACTAATGATGCAGCCATGGAGATTGAGATTAGAATGTATGTATTTGAAGGCACTGTGACTGTTACCTGGACTAGGCTGGGATCTGGATTTGTCTCTGTTTCCTGGAATAAACCTGGGCATCCTTTTCTACTTTAACCCTGAGTCTGCCTCATCCTTCATTTAAACCTGGATCTCACATAGGCGTAGTCGGCAGCTGAGAGGATTGGAGAGGCTCAACAATCTCAACTAGCGCTATTTCATTTCAACTGGTGTCGTAACGTATGAATGACAGGACGCAGGATGGAATCTTGAAGTAATTTATTAGGTATGAAGTAAGAGAGATTCATGAATGGAAGAACGAACCCCAACAGGAGCAGGCTCCCTGCTGCTCAGCCCTGCACTCAACTGACACTCACTCACTCATACCACACTCTATGACATCACCCAGTATCCTAACATGCCACACAGACATCCACAGGCTGAGCAGCAAGCTGCAGCAGATACAACAACTGGCTTCAAGACTTCAAGGTACTGTTTCCATCTTCCTTCTTTTGTGTTTCGATTGCACCAGCGGCTGTTTAATAAGACATTATAGTCTCAATGGGCGTGCTTTGATTGCACCAGCGGCTGTTTAATAAGACATTATAGTCCCAATGGGCGTGCTTTGATTGCACCAGCGGCTGTTTAATAAGACATTATAGTCCCAATGGGCGTGCTTTGATTGCACCAGCGGCTGTTTAATAAGACATTATAGTCCCAATGGGCGTGCTTTGATTGCACCAGCGGCTGTTTAATAAGACATTATAGTCCCAATGGGCGTGCTTTGATTGCACCAGCGGCTGTTTAATAAGACATTATAGTCCCAATGGGCGTGCTTTGATTGCACCAGCGGCTGTTTAATAAGACATTATAGTCCCAATGGGCGTGCTTTGATTGCACCAGCGGCTGTTTAATAAGACATTATAGTCCCAATGGGCGTGCTTTGATTGCACCAGTGGCTGTCTTTTCAAATATTACAAAATTCCAACCTTGGAAGTTGATTTCATTATGGTTTGGTAGCATCTCATGAAGCTCTTCCCTCATTTAAATATATTTTAAAGTCACTGGGCCTCATTTATGAGGCTGTGCTTCACTTTTACGCCGCCGGTGCGTCACTTTTTGTGACGCACCAGCAGCGTAAATAATGTGCCTTGTTGCACCATATTTACAAAGTGACGCATCTAGGTAGATGCGTCACTTTGTAAACCCCTGCGCCACATTATACCTGCGCCAGGTATAATGTATGCAAGGGGGGCGTATTGACGCAAGGAAGGGTCGTAGAAGTGACGCAGTGAAATCTAAGAGATTTCACTGCGTCACTTTTAGGACGCCGTTGCGTCAAAATCTTGCGCCTGCCTCACAGCAGGCGTAAGACTGACGCAGGCCCTTTCACATGGGGCTTGCCCCATGTGAAAGGGCGCATTGCTGGAGTTGCGTCACTTTCGTGACACACTCCAGCAATGCGTCACTTTTGCGCTTACAGCTACCTCAGAAATACTGACATATCTGTAACTCCTTGCGACATGATGCGTCATATATTAAATATGACGCATCATTGGTGTCGCAAGGGCGCAGTGAAAAGTGACGCATCGCTGTTTTCACGCAGCGATGCGTCACTTTTCATAAATGAGGCCCACTATCTTTCATTTTATTTCCTGTGTCTTGATCGCACCAGCTGCTGTTAATTGGGACATTATTCAAGTCTTTTGCTGTGCTATGATTGCACCAGCCGCTGCATATATATTTTTGACAGCTGATGTTTGAGGAACAGTCTTTGAGTTTAATTATTGCCACCCTACATCTATCTTTTATGTTATTTTAAACTTCTGATTTTTCTCAGTCAACTAAGTGTTAATTGGGCTGACTTCGTTTTCATTTAACCTCAAGCTGACTGTTGCCCTTCGCTGCCTTTCAACTTAACTCATCGTGTTGTCGCCCATCAGTGTTTGGCTGCATATTTTTGTGTTTCTTCACAATGTTTGTATACCTTTTTAACCAAAGTGAGGCATTATTTCGTAGTTTCCAAGCAGTGACACGCACAATTCTATGAATTAAACATATTCAAAGCGTGTTGCTCTTTTAGTGACACACACCCTTTTCATTCAAACATATTCAAAGCGTGTTACCCTTTCAGTGACACGCACACTTCTCTGGATTAAACATATTCAAAGCGTGTTACCCTTTCAGTGACACGCACACTTCTCTGGATTAAACATATTCAAAGCGTGTTACCCTTTCAGTGACACGCACACTTCTCTGGATTAAACATATTCAAAGCGTGTTACCCTTTCAGTGACACGCACACTTCTCTGGATTAAGCATATTGAAAAGCGTGTTGCTCTTTTAGTGACACACACCCTTCTCATTCAAACATATTCAAAGCGTGTTACCCTTTCAGTGACACGCACACTTCTCTGGATTAAACATATTCAAAGCGTGTTACCCTTTCAGTGACACGCATAATTCTATGAATTAAACATATTCAAAGCATGTTACCCTTTCAGTGACACGCACACTTCTCTGGATTAAGCATATTGAAAAGCGTGTTGCTCTTTTAGTGACACACACCCTTCTCATTCAAACATATTCAAAGCGTGTTACCCTTTCAGTGACACGCACACTTCTCTGGATTACACATATTTTAAAGCGTGTGGCTCTTTTAGTGACACACACCCTTTTCATTCAAACATATTTAAAGCGTGTTGCCCTTTCAGTGACACGCACACTTCTTCTGTGTCACTCGCATTGAAAATTGAATTCATCTTTGGTTTGACAGCGTCATAGCCTGCAATATTTAAATAACCTGCACTTCGAACAAACTCTCAGTTTTGGACAGCGTTTAAAATTCAAGAACTGTTTTTTCGTCATATTCTTTATTAATCTCACAGCACCATCTAGTGTTTTTTTAGATGAGTTTGGTACTTTTGTAGTGTAATGTACATCTTGCAGCGACCTATTGTTATTCATTTTATTTCTTCGCTGTTCTTTTATGACTGTTCTTACTGACTTGTCTATTTAGTGTTCCAAGCATATAATCCTAGCATGATACTTAGGGAGCATTTAGGTTTTGGTAGTTCTTTACTAAATCTTGGCAGGGTCCTAAAGGGGTGTTAAGGTTTTCATAATCCACTACTGTATTTTAGTTATGCAGAATGTTACTGCAGCACCATTTTTTCTGTCATCTCCGGGTGACCCTCCTATCAAATGGCCGAAGTGGAAGAATGTTTTCAATCGTTACGCTAAGGTTTGTGGTGTTAGCTTAAGTGCAGAACGTAAAACTTCTCTTCTTCTCCACTGTCTTGGGTCAGAGGGTCAAGATGTTTTTGATAACCTGGCTGAACTTAGTGCTGAGGAGGAAAAAGATCTTAATGAGTATGAGATTTGCTTGAAAAAATTGTACAAACACTACTTGCCTAAAGGAAGTACAATATTAGAAAGGTACCAGTTTGCAAAAAGATTACAAAATGAGGGAGAAACTGTTGAAGGGTATGTTACTCAGTTAAGAAAATTAGCTTCGTCTTGCAAATTTGCTGATTCTATTGAAGAAAGGATCAGGGATCAATTCATGGTTGGTTGCAATATTGAAAAGGTTTGTGATGAATTGTGGTTAAAAGATGAGCCTTCATTAGATGAAGTCCTGCAATTAGCTAAAAGAGTTGAGCATTCACTAAAATGTGTTGACACCTTGAAAAAGATCAAACAACCCTCGGTTCAAGTAGTTAAGAGTAGCGTGAGAGACAAACCAAAAGGTTCTGATCCTACCAATCCTGCTAAAACTGAAAAGAAACCTTCCGTACCAAAGTGTTTTAGGTGTGATAAGGTTGGTCATTATGCTAATGACACAAAATGTCCTGCTTTAAATGCCATGTGTTCGAAATGTAAGGAAAAGGGACACTATTCTAACCTCTGCAAAAGTAAGTTTTCTTCGGCTTCAGTAAAAGCTGTTCATAATGAGTCCTTGGAGGAGGACTTTGTTTGTGGACAGGTAGTAGTCCAAGTCACATCTACTGCTGATCTTAGAAATTGTCCTGTTGACAAACTTTTGATTGAAGGTGAGTCCACTGATGTTCTTTTTGATTCAGGGGCCAAAATAACTAATATATCTAAGAATTTCTATTTGGAAAAACTAACCAGTAAGGTTCATTTATCGAAACCTGACATTCGTCCTTTGGCGTATGGAGGAGAACTTATAACATTGCCGGGATATTTCACAGGATGTATAGAATATAAAAGTCGTTTTACTGTAGGAAAGATTTATGTTTCACAAAAGGGTGATAGTATCATAAGTTGGTTCCATCAGGGTGACCTCAATGTAATGCTTGATCCTAGTTCACCTAATCCTATAATACTTAAGGATCTAGTTAGTTCTGTTCAAAAAGTTTCTAATGCTGATTTAGTACGTCATGCTAAAATGCAATTCCCAGAGGTTTTTAGGGATGAGCTAAGATGTCTCAAAGGGTTAAAATTGGAGATTCCTATAAGAGCTGGTTCTATACCTTATACTTGTAAGGCTAGCGGTGTACCCATAGCTTTAAGAGAGGAGATGATAAAAAAAAATTGAAGGTTGGAGGGATCATTGAAGAGGTAGCTGGCACTGATTGGATCGCACCTGTGGTGGCTGCCCGTAACCCAATGGGTCATTGCGTTTATGCATTGACTTGAGACAGCTTAACAAGTGTGTGATTGTGGATAGATATATCTCAGATTTATTAACAAAGATTGGTGGTGCCAAAGTGTTTAGTACCCTAGATTTGGCTTCCGCTTATCACCAAATTGAACTAGAAGAATCTTCAAGAAATTTTACGTCTTTTACCACACCTTTTGTAACTTATAGATTTGTCAGAATGCCGTTTGGGTTTCTCTCGGCAGCCTCTGTTTTTCAGCGTATCATGGAGAAGGTACTTAAAGGTTGCAAAGGAGTGTGTGTCTACCAAGACGACATATTAGTCTTTGGTAAAAATGATGAAGAGCATGAGTGTTTTTTTTTGATGTGTTAAGAAGACTTGAAAAGGCTAATCTCACTGTCAAGATTGATAAGTGTCATTTTGGAGTTTCTTCAATTCATTATTTGGGTCATACGATTTCCAAAGATAGAATTGCGCCAAAGGCAAATTTTGTGGATACTATAACTAAAATGCCTCCTCCGTCGGCTAGGGAGGAACTCTTGAAATTCTTTGGAAAGATTGAGTATTATAATAAATTTGTTAAAAGGTTTTGATGATCATTGTGTCAGTTTAAGAGGCTTACTAACAAAAGAGTCTGAGTTCATTTGGAATACTGATTGTGAATCTGAAGTATAAATCTCTTAAAGAGAAGCTTGAGAAAGCTCCTAATCTTAGAAGCTTTGATCCTCAAAAGATTTCTATTCTCACCACTGACGCCAGCCTTAAGGGACTTGGTGCGGTTCTACAACAGGAGAATTCTGGAGAGTTGAATACCATAATGTTTGCCTCACGTGGCCTCAAAGATCCTGAAACTCGTTATTCAGTCGTTGAACGTGAAGCACTTGCTGTGTTTTGGTCATTAAAAAAATTCAAAAAGTTTTTATGGGGAAGCAAATTTATAATTAAAACAGATCACAAACCTTTGTGTGAAATATTCTCAAAGAAAGGTATTGATTTAGTATCCAGCAGAATAACCAGGTGGGTCATTGCTTTGTAAGAGTATGACTTTGAAATAAAATACATACCTGGTATTGATAATTGTGTAGCGGACACTCTCTCAAGGTTGGTGGATGTATCACATGATGAATTACTAGAATATGACAATGATGAAGATAACCTTCAAGTTTGTTCAATTTTTAAGGAAGTTATTGATGAGGCTGAGTGGCGCTCTAAATTACTTTCAGATCCTGTTCTGTCAAATGTTATATCTCTTTTGCAAAAGGGCTGGCATTCTAAGAAACAAGCCACTGCTGAGAGTGCTAAGTTCTGGGGGGTTGAAGATGAGTTGACAGTGTGCAATTATCTTTTAGTCCGTGGGACTAGATTAGTGCCTCCTTCAGAACTGCGTAAAAACATAATTGATTTGGCTCATGACTCACACTCTGGGATGACAAAGACAAAAGAAAGAATTCGCTCTTCATACTGGTGGCCTGGTATGGATTTACACATTGAGAGGGTGATAAGAGAGTGTGTAATTTGTAACTTGAGTGATAAGTCAAAAGTTGTCAAAGAGTACAACCCATGGTTATCAGAGATCTTCCTAATAGACCTTGCAAGGAAATCTCATTTGATATTCTAGGTCCCGTCTATACTGAAGGTCAACAGGTCTTCATTTTTGTGTTGTTAGATTTGTTTTCCAGATGGCCTGAAATACACTTCACATCTAGTATTGAAACCAATAATGTTGTGAAATTTTTGGAAACCTTGTTTGCAAGAGCACGTTATCCACAATACATTCTTACGGATAATGGGGTTCAACTGGTTTCAAAAGAAATGGAGTCTTTCTTAAAAAAGTGTGGGATAAATCATAGGAAATGTGCTCTTTATCACCCTGAAACTAATGGAATGGTGGAAAGGTTTAACAAGGTACTTAAGGAAACCATTTCTTGGGCAAAAGGGGCAGGTCTTAATTGGAAAGAACAGGTTCTTAAAAAATTGGAGAACTATAGGCTCACTCCTCATACCTCAACTGGTAAATCTCCTTTTGTTCTTTTTAAAGGAAGATCACCTTGTACTTTGTTAGAACCGACTTGGGTGTGAGATCTTGAGAAAGATATTGCAAATTCTTCTAAGGGTTGTAAGGTAAATATCTCACCAAAAAAGGATCTTGACTGGTGTGAGAAGGAGATACAGAATTGTTCTATTAGGAAACTATATTTTGATTCTAAACGAGCTGCAAAAGTTACACATGTGAATATTGGGGATTCGGTTGTATAAAGCTTCCTGGTAAAAAAATCAAATTTTCTAAGCCAATTAAGGTGATAAAGGTCTTCAAAAATGCTGTGAGAACGTTAGATCACAGAATCTGGAACTTGAATAGAGTTTGTGTTTTCTCGGGCAGCGATCAAACTTTTGATTCTGAAAATGACACAAACAATGATGATAATAAGTTTGTTACAAACGATGAGTCAAAAGGTGCTTCGTCGCTCCTCGAGAATTGCCAAAAAACCTTCTCATTTGAAGGACTATATCTTGAATAACATGTTTGTGTTTTATCAGTTGTTCTTTCTATTTATAGGAATAAAGTTTGGGGAAAGATGTATTCTGTTCTTATTGTATTTAAATTTATATTATGTTTATGCTTAAATTATTTGTTTCTTTTGGTTTTGTTTTGTTTATGGGAGGAAGATGTGTAGCATCCTTCTTACATAGGTTTAGCTTTGGAAGTGTACAGTGTGACATCATAGAACTAATGACGCAGCCAAGCAGCCATGGAGATTGAGATTAGAATGTATGTATTTGAAGGCACTGTGACAGTTACCTTAACTAGGCTGGGATCTGGATGTGTCTCTCTTTCCTGGAATAAACCTGAGCATCCTTTTCTACTTTAATTCTGAGTCTGCCTCATCCTTCATTTAAACCTGGATCTCACATATGCCTTTTATTATTGTAGGTTTTCTAAACGGATAAATAAAAGACATTGTCATTTACAGGCAATCCCAGGCATACTGATACCCCACTGTCCATTTGTGACCTCATCCCTGGTTTGATGGTGGGCATCCCGCTACGCATAATGATTGCGATCTCTTTCACACTGTGACCATCTGTGGCACAGTAGTTGTCCTCCAAGGAAAATCACAGGTCCTCTTGTCATTGGTTATACAATGGCATGCATTGCTGGTTTGAGGGTAGGCATTGCTGGTAGGATGGCTTATATTGCCTGTGTGAGGCTGGTCTTGAGCATATGGGGATCGACATGAGAATGTGAGCAAATATCTGTTCATGTCCGTGGGCAGTATATTTAAGTATATGATGAGAGGTTGATATTTAAGGACTGAGCGACTGAACTACCAAAAATCTCTACCTTATATCCCGTTGTAAATAATCATAAAAAGCGGGAAAACAAGGGGAGAAACAGTAACAAAAACCAAGCCAAAAGCAGAAGAAAAGGGGAGGTAAGAAAATAGACAAGAATTGAAAATGCAATAGGTCTCGCAATAACGCGAGTCTGAACTATTAGCATTGTAAATGATTATGCCCTTTATTTTTGCGTTCTGGTTTTTGGAACATAAATAAAAGGCTTTGCCATTTACAAGGCCTATAGCTTAAATGTGCGTTAAAACGAGACCTATTGCATTGCAATGGTGGTGGTGCTGCTGAGTTTTCTCTGAATCTGCACCCACAATCTGCACCCACAATCTGCACCCACAATGTGTGAGTGGCGATGCGTGTGTGAGTGGCGTTGCGTGTGTGAGTGGCATTGCCCGTGTGAGTGGCGTTGCCTGTGTGAGTGGCTTTGCCTGTGTGAGTGGCATTGCCTGTGTGAGTGGCGTTGCATGTGTGAGTGGCGTTGCGTGTGTCAGTGGCGTTGCGTGTGCGAGTGGTGTTGCGTGTGCGAGGGGCGTTGCATGTGTGAGTGGCGTTGCGTGTGTGGGTGGCATTGCGTGTGTGTGTGGCGTTGTGTGTGCGAGTGGCGTTGCGCGTGCGAGTGGCGTTGAGCGCGTGAGTGGCGTTGCGCGTGTGAGTGGCGTTGCACGTGTGAGTGGTGTTGCGTGTGTGAGTGGCGTTGCGCGTATCAATGGCGTTCCACGTGTGAGTGGCGTTGCGCGTGTGAGTGGCGTTGCGCGTGTGAGTGGCGTTGAGCGTGTGAGTGGCGTTGCGCGTGTGAGTGGCGTTGCGCGTGTGAGTGGCGTTGCGCGTGTGAGTGGCGTTGCGCGTGTGAGTGGCGTTGCGCGTGTGAGTGGCGTTGCACGTGTGAGTGGCGTTGCACGTGTGAGTGGCGTTGCGCGTGTGAGTGGCGTTGCGCGTGTGAGTGGCGTTGCATGTGTGAGTGGCGTTGGGTGCGTGAGTGGCGTTGCGTGCGTGAGTGGCGTTGCGTGCGTGAGTGGCGTTGCGTGTGTGAGTGGTGTTGCGTGTGTGAGTGGCGTTGCGCATGTGAGTCGCGTTGCGCGTGAGAGTCGCGTTGGGAGTGTGAGAGGCGTTGCGTGTGTGAGTGGCGTTGCGTGCGTGAGTGGCGTTGCGTGCGTGAGTGGCATTGCGTGTGTGAGTGGCGTTGCGTGTGTGAGTGGCGTTGCGTGTGTGAGTGGCGTTGCGTGTGTGAGTGGCGTTGCATGTGTGAGTGGCATTGCGCGTGTGAGTGCCGTTGCGCCTGTGAGTGGCGTTGCGCGTGTGAGTGGCGTTGCGCGTGTGAGTGGCGTTGCGCGTGTGAGTGGCGTTGCGTGTGTGAGTGGCGTTGCGCGTGTGAGTGGCATTGCGCGTGTGAGTGGCGTTGCGCGTGTGAGTGGCGTTGCGTGTGTGAGTGGCGTTGCGCGTGTGAGTGGCGTTGCAATGTGAGTGGTGTTGCGCGTGTGAGTGGCGTTGCGCGTGTGAGTGGCGTTGCGCGTGTGAGTGGCGTTGCGTGTGTGAGTGGTGTTGTGCGTGTGAGTGGCGTTGCGCGTGTGAGTCGCGTTGCGCGTGAGAGTCGCGTTGGGTGTGTGAGAGGCGTTGCGTGTGTGAGTGGCATTGCGTGCGTGAGTGGCGTTGCGTGCGTGAGTGGCATTGCGTGTGTGAGTGGCGTTGCGTGTGTGAGTGGCATTGCGTGTGAGAGTGGCGTTGCATGTGTGAGTGGCATTGCGCGTGTGAGTGCCATTGCGCGTGTGAGTGGCGTTGCGCGTGTGAGTGGCGTTGCGCGTGTGAGTGGCGTTGCACGTGTGAGTGGCGTTGCGTGTGTGAGTGGCGTTGCGCGTGTGAGTGGCATTGCGCGTGTGAGTGGCGTTGCGCGTGTGAGTGGCGTTGCGTGTGTGAGTGGCGTTGCGCGTGTGAGTGGCGTTGCAGTGTGAGTGGGGTTGCGCGTGTGAGTGGCATTGCGCGTGTGAGTGGCGTTGCACGTGTGAGTGGCGTTGCATGTGTGAGTGGTGTTGCGCGTGTGAGTGGCGTTGCGCGTGTGAGTGGCGTTGCGCGTGTGAGTGGCGTTGCGTGTGTGAGTGGCGTGTGAGTGGCGTTGCGTGTGTGAGTGGCGTTGCGCGTGTGAGTGGCGTTGCGCGTGTGAGCCGCGTTGCGCGTGTGAGTCGCGTTGGGTATGTGAGAGGCGTTGCGTGCGTGAGTGGCGTTGCGTGCGTGAGTGGCGTTGTGTGTGTGAGTGGCGTTGCGTGTGTGAGTGGTGTTGCGTGTGTGAGTGGCGTTGCGTGTGTGAGTGGCATTGCGTGTGTGAGTGGCGTTGCGCGTGTGAGTGGCGTTGCGCGTGTGAGTGGTGTTGCGCGCGTGAGTGGCGTTGCGCGTGTGAGTGGCGTTGCGCGTGTGAGTGGCATTGCGCGTGTGAGTGGCGTTGTGCGTGTGAGTGGCGTTGTGCGTGTGAGTGGCGTTGCACGTGTGAGTGGCGTTGCGTGTGTGAGTGGCGTTGCGTGGGTGAGTGGCATTGCGTGAGTGAGTGGCGTTGCGTGGGAGAGTGGCGTTGCGTGTGTGAGTGGTGTTGCGTGGGTGAGTTGTGTTGCATGGGTGAGTGGTGTTGCGTGGGTGAGTGGCGTTGCATGTGTGAGTGGCGTTGCGTGGATGAGTGGCGTTGCGTGGATGAGTGGCGTTGCGTGGATGAGTGGGGTTGCGTGGGTGAGTGGTGTTGCGTGGGTGAGTGGCGTTGCATGGGTGAGTGGCGTTGCGTGGATGAGTGGCGTTGCGTGGATGAGTGGCGTTGCGTGGATGAGTGGGGTTGCTTAGATGAGTGGTGTTGCGTGGATGAGTGGGGTTGCGTGGATGAGTGGGGTTGCGTGTGTGAGTGGTGTTGCTTGGGTGAGTGGCGTTGCGTGGGTGAGTGTGGTGTTGCGTGGATGATAGTGGGCTTGCGTGGGTGTGAGTGGCGTTGAGTGTCTGTAAGTGTTGCTGTGTGGGTGAAAGTGGCACAGAGCCTTTGATGTGGCCTGGCGCAGGAGAAATGCTGCTGCTGCTAATTAAAAACAAGAGCGGCCGGGAAGCGGCCAGGAAACACAAGTACGGCCGGCCACATAATTAGGGGAGGAGAAGCCGCACAGCACACGCTGGGAGAAGCCCTTTGATGTGCTGTGCGGCCGCGATGCGCGCTCTGTGCTGGGGGAGGGCCATTAGCCTGAACTCGCGGCAAGATCAAACGAAGGGTGGGAGGGACATTGAGGAACAGGAAGAGATGGCCATGAAAGTGTATGGGCCAAAAGCACGTGCCCGTACGTGCACTCGAAGAAAACGCCACGAAAAAAAGCGGTGGTTTGACAATCAGTTCGAGCACTTGAATTCTCGCCATTTCCCATTCCTTCGGAATGGTAAAGGACGAGACCTAAAAAGCGGTGGTTTGACGATCAGTTCGAGCCCTTGAATTCTCGCCATTTCCCATTCCTTCGGAATGGTAAAGGACGAGACCTAAAAAAGGGCATTCAGAAATAGAAAAGCGAACCCTTAAACACCAAACAAGTAGGTGTTAAATCTCATCATCGGGTTCTTTTTTCTTAGAAAAGGGCACAACCATTAAGCCCATCAACATTGTGTGCAGGTAAAAGGAGCTATAACAGTTCCCTGTATCAACTTTAATAAAAGGGATAGTCATATTCCATTAAAATCAAAGTGAAAAAAGCACACACCCCGGGTAAGTGTCAATGTAAAACCTGGTGTGCTTGAAGAAATAAACGGTCGACATGTTTCTGCTGTTACGAGTATCATTCACTCAGCATTCATCAGGACCTAGAACAATTTCAAAAGGTGGGAACCACCCCAGCAGAAGACACACCCTAAAGTGTGCTCATACTGCGGTGCTTAAAAAACAACCTTTCACCAAATCCCAGAACTTCCGTATTGAGTCTCCTTAGTTAGTACCAAGGTGCTTGTATCTGTAACACATAAAAATCAGTGTCATAAAGGTATGAAAGATACAGGCTCATCATGTACTTATTGTTGTTTACTCAAAAAAACTAATTAGTTTTAGTGCCCAATATCTTACATGATTAGATGGCTCATACCCCCTTTTCCTCCATACATTTTGAAAAAAACAATCCCCACTGTTAATCAGTAAGTTGCTTGCTAATACGCCCCACCCACTTCAGTAGGATAGCATATAGAAGAAGGCCCACTGAGGTCAGACCCTCTACGACCGTTGTCACATTATCGAGTAGAGCTGTCATTCTCTGCAGCACCTCTCAACCCATCTTTTGTGCGTGAGTACTCCTTATCCAGAAAAGTGCTGTCTCATTATAGCAGCAACTTGAAAAAACCTTCACTTATACGTGAGCCTTATTTTAAAAGAGAGAAACAAACATCACAGACTGTGCTGACCCTACGTCTCACCATGGAGGATACCGTATAGTTAAAAAGAATGTTGCATTGACTCACTTCGAATTATGAAAAAACAAACGTCCTGGGTTCATGGCAGGGGCAACCTTCACGCCCGGCAAAACAAGGGACGATTGTTTAGAAGTGCGTGATTAGAAGTCTAGTGTAATTACCCCGACTATTTTAAATTTTCGAGGACTCATGCGTGATTCTGATAAAATGCTTCAATGTGTATATACATTCTACCCATTAAAAACGGAATAAAGTCAGTGCCATACTCACGTTTAGGCGGGCGACTCCCCGCTGGAAACCTAGTCAGAACACTTCCATGACCCGGATGGAATCGAGTGGAGTGACGACTAGCGTTATCTAGCATCGGGACGTCGCACCACGTGATCGGCATTGGTGTGTGTCTTAAAGGGCTCATACCTTTTATGAACTATTCGAGCTTTGCCCTATAGATGGTACAGGGGTTGTCTTTATCTCAGGCGCATCACTCACGTCTTAAAGGTCGATAATATTATCACGACAAAGACAAAAATTTGCATCCATTTATCAAAGGTCGTGCGTATAACTGTGCTTGCCAAATAATTATGGTTTGCTTAATGGTGGCGGCTGTCTACGTCCATTGGTTCAATGTGCTCATATTCACGCTTTGAATTAGAGGAGTGCGCAGACGGCTCAGAATAACTTCCCACAGTGTCATTCCACTTCATGCTTTAGTAAAGCGCCGCAAAATCAAAACCCATCATACTTAGTCATATAAAGTTAAAAAACTTTATTAACAAGCTTACTCCAGGCAAGCAGAATCAAAACCCATCTTATCTTGTCTAATAAATTTGAAAAGCTTTATTGACAAGCCTACACTAGGCAAAAAAAAAAGAAGCATAGAGAGTAGTAGTCCTATGCGCCTAAATTGGATAAACTCGGGTGGACTAGCCTTAGACCCTCAAAAAAAAACGGGGGTTATTTTTTATATTTACGACTGCCCTAGTATCTTATGATCATTGTTATGGGGCAAAATGACTACTATAAAGCAGAGGGAATCAATCCATGACTGAAATCGCTTTCTTTTTTTTTGAGTAAACAACAATAAGTACATGATGAACCTGTATCTTTCATACTTTATGACACTGATTTTTATGTGTTACAGATACAAGCACCTTGGTACTTACTAAGGAGACTCAATACGGAAGTTCCGTGAGTTGGTGAAAGGTTGTTTTTTAAGCACCGCAGTATGAGCACACTTTAGGGTGTGTCTTCTGCTGCGGTGGTTCCTACTTTTGAAATTGTTCTAGGTCCTGATGAATGCTGAGTGAATGATACTCGTAAAAGCAGAAACATGTCGACCGTTTATTTCTTCAAGCACACCAGGTTTTACATTGACACTTACCCGGGGTGTGTGCTTTTTTCATTTTGATTTTAATGGAATATGACTATCCCTTTTATTAAAGTTGATACAGGGAACTGTTATAGCTCCTTTTACTGCACACAATGTTGATGGGCTTAATGGTTGCACCCTTTTCTAAGAAAAAAGAACCCAAGGATGAGATTTAACACCTACTTGTTTGGTGTTTGAGGGTTCGCTTTTCTATTTCTGAATGCCCTTTTTCTATTTTCTTACTTCCCCTTTTCTTCTGCTTTTGGCTTGGTTTTGTTACTATTTCTCCCCTTGTTTTCCCGCTTTTTATGATTATTTACAATGGGATATAAGGTAGAAATTTTTGGTACATCAGTCGCTCTTTAGTTGTTTTGATATTGTGTATAGTTTGGGGGTTCAAGAGCGATCTTGTAGTAGCCCTTTCTCTCTTGTTGTTTTGATTATGATATTTAAGGACTACATTAATCTTTTTACCTTCATGAAGTAGTTATTTGATTTTTTTAAAAAAAAATTTTATTTGGGATTTACAGTGCATCATAAAAAAATACAGATATTAATAAATTGATCCAGTCATAAAAAATAATCATATATCGGGTATCAACAACAGTTCATAAATACAATCCATAGTTAATAAATAACAGAATACTTCTTATCTAACAATACAGATTGACTCATCATATAAAACGGGCTGATAAAAGCAGATAATAGAGATTAAGAACCAATATAACTCCAGCGATTACAGCTTATTCTGCCTCCAATTAGTTACTGGGGCCCATATCTTCCTTCCAAACTCTCTTACCTTCGCCCCTTTTTGTTCGTACAAGCACGATTCAATATTATGAATTCCCAGAAGCCTGGAGAGCCACATTTGAAAGGACGGAGCCACCACATCCTTCCAACCTGCTGAGATTAAGATCCTAAGGACAGCCACAGAGATAAAAACAAGGGCTTCTTCCTCTTTCCCCAACTTTTGATTAAAATCAATACCCATGATTGCTAGGGTAGGGGATAGGTCGATCTTTTTACCTAGCAGCCCCTCCCAGAACTTCTCAATCTCATTCTTCACAGGGGTCAAGAGATTACAATTACAAAACATATGCAATAAATCTGCTTGTCCAGCCCCACACCTAGGACATGTATCGTCATCCCTCTGTCCCCAGGAAAACAGTTTAGAGGGAGTGAAGTACAGATTAAAGACAGTTTTGTAGTGCTGGGCCCGTAAATTTGAGGCTCTAAGGATCTTTCTATTCAGTAATAAAGCCAGATCGAGATCTACCTCAGGGTTCCCAAGTTTCCTAGACCAAGCTACTTCCACCTTATCATCATCGTCTTGAACCTCCAAGAGAAGTATGTTATACAAGATCTTAATTTTTTTACATCCTTTGGTCAGTGCCTCCAAAAGCGGGCAGTTATCCTGATTTGGCGGTTTTGGTCTAAGTGCCTTCAGAGATCGCAGCAGTTGACCATAAACAAACCAATGATTGGAGGGAATTCCAAACCTATTTTGTAGGGCCGAAAAACTTACAACTGCGTCTCCATTCATTACTTCTCCCAGGGTCTTAATGCCCATCCCCCTCCAAATTTTAAAGGTCCTATCGGCCCCTATCCCTGAGAAGAGGCTTGAATTATAAATCTGTAGGAAAGGGTTAACCTTTGGGATGTTACAATGCTTTCGACAGGCCTTCCACACCCGCCAAACTCTATCCATAACCTTATACCTGGCTTTCTTATAAAATCTACGGTCCACTTCACATAGCATTAAGCCCATTGCCTTCCTACCTAACAGCAGCTCATATAAAGAGGGGGGTTGCTGATCTTCAACGTTTGCATCGTTAGAGCATACCTCTGTCTGAAAAAGTACCGACATTTGTGATAAAAGACAAGTCCAATGGTACAGCCTTAAATTCGGCAAGGACAACCCACCCCTTTCTCTTGGAAGTGACAATAAATTTGTTGACCGCCTTACTTTCCCGAATTGCCAAATAAATCTAATAAAGACAGACTCCAAATCTTTAATTATTTTCTCTTCCAGGAGTAGCGGTATAGCCCTGAAGAGATATAATACCTTAGGGAACATTGTCATCTTAACCGCGTTAATCCTCCCTATCAATGAAAGATGTAGCCCATCCATTCTTCTCAGATCAGTCTCTATGGATTTACTAAGTGGTATATAGTTCTCTTCGACTATTTTCCCTACTGAGGCATTAATTTTCACTCCTAAATAAATTGCTACATCAACAAATCTGGAGTCAGTCTTTACTATATTTTTTGTGCAGATAATCTGCGTCTTGGCCTCGTTCAATAAATACCCTGAGGAGGCACCAAACTGTTTGGTGAGCTCGAACAAAACACCCATTGCCTGCTGGGGGTTTGTTGAAAAAACCGCAAGATCGTCTGCATATGCTAGAATTTTATTTTCGAAACCATTAAAAACCACTGGTCTTAGCCTGGGGCAGCCCAAGATAGCCTGTATGAGAGGGTCAATATAGAGAGAGAAAAGGATCGGGGAGCACGGGCACCCTTGGCGCGTTCCTCTCTCTATGGAAAACAGGTCAGACTTCTCACCCATAACTATGACTCTGGCCCTAGGCTCTAAGTACATTGCCCTGAGTGCTCTGATGGATTTCAGCCCAAACCCTCTACCTTCCAAGATACCCCAGAGAAAGCTCCAGTCCACACGGTCGAAAGCCTTCTCTGCGTCGAGCAGGATCATGGCCATCTCACCTCCCGTGGCAGCATGGGCGTCAAATAGGGCTATTGCCCTGCTGGTATGATCCGTAGTGCCACGACCGGGGACAAACCCATGCTGCCAAGGGGAAACGAGACCACCAATAATCCTGCCCAACCTCAAAGCCCAGATCTTTGAATATAGCTTGGTATCCGCATTGATTAGAGAGATGGGTCGATAAGACCCAGGGTTCTCACTAGGCTTCCCCTTTTTGTGGAATATGACAATATTAGTTTCTTTCCACGAATCCGGAATCAACCCGGTGCATATGACCCCGTTAAAAAGATCTATTAATAGCGGCATGATTTCTGGTTCTATATGCTTGTACACCTCTAATGGAATGCCATCTGGGCCGGCAGCCTTCCCAGAGGCTAGCTCCTGTAGGGCAGCCTTAATTTCTTTTTCCGTAATATCCCTATCCAGTTCCTCCTGACATGACTTGTCCAGTCGGGGTCCTATATCTAAAATATCATCCACTTGTCTCCCAACCATAACCTCTGCACCATACAATTTCTGGTAATATTTTCTAAATACCGCTAGGATTTCTTTAGCCTCTGTGAATTCCCTACCGCTCTCTACTATTTTTAAGATAACATTTTTTGACTTCTCTTGCCGTAAGCGAAGGGCCAGGGCTCTGCCTGCATGTTCTCCCGTTTCATACCTCTTAGTTCTGGTGGCCTGATATTCCCCTATCGCCTTCTGAGTAATCAATTTCTGTAGTTCTGCCTTAATTACAGATAGAACATTATGGCTGCTACTACGATCACCCCCAGAAGTGATATCATTAATGTGCTCTTCTTCTACTGTCGCTAACCTCTTTACTAAGTTCATTTCCTCAGTCCTATCTTCTCTCCTCAACCTGGCTGCAGTGCTGATTGTTTCGCCTCTAAATGCCGCTTTAAAAGACTCCCACACTACATTACGAGAGGAGCTATATCTGTTGGCAGCGAAAAAGTCATCCGTCCAGCTCTTGATATGGGCCACATATCTAGTATCTTCCAATAGCTTCCTCTCGAAGGACCAAGCGGACCTTACCCTTTCACACCTCTCTTTTTGGTATGTAATTACTAGAGGATTGTGATCGGAGATTACCATTGGTAGCCTGGATATATTCACTCTATTAATTTCGGGGGTGGAAATAAAAAAGTAATCCAATTTGGAATATTTCTGAGCTGGGTTTGAGAAATAGGTAACTCCGGGATTTTGGGGCTCCTTAGTCCCCCAGATATCTACTAATCCGAGCGAGTCCATGAGAGCATTTATGGCCCTGAAAACCCTGGGTTTGCGCCCAGCATAATGCCCCCCATTGACCCAGTCTGCAGAGATATTTAAATCCCCGCATTGTGGAAAAGTAAATTTTGCCATGTTCTGTGTCCCTACGTGTTCCCCATCCTATGTTATATGTGCATGATCGATATGCATATGTATCCCCCTATGATCAATTAAAGACGCAATTATAGTTGTGTCCAACTCTAGTATGCCAGTGCCCAGTTCTCGTGAAAGCTACGAGTATTAGGCCTATGTAAACCTATGTTGCCACGTTTCACAGTGTGCACGTTAATTCAGTAAAAGTCCCCGTTTCTAGGCCTCAAAAGGGCCCGGAGACCAGATTCAGCTCCTGTCTCCTGAACCCTCTCCGAGGAGCGATACAGCCCCCACCTGCATCCCTGACCCTTCACTTACTTCCTGCCTCACAGTGCCCGGCCCGGCCTGGCTCTGCCTGCCTGTCTGCCAAGAGTATGTTATGTTTCTAGTTATCAGTCCAGCTCTCCTTCTCTGCATTCCTAAGCTACTGAATCGCATCAATAGTTCCAGTCATGGTCTAGCCTTTCTGTCTCCATGAAAGAGAAATACTGTATTTATATTCATAGAATATTCCTCGCACACGCAATACATGTAGAATAATGCATGCACCAGCCTTAGTGTCAAGTAGCCTTTACCCTGATAACTTTTGGATTCTATCAACATGTTCTCCAAACACCAGATACCAGATAGGCTTTAGGTACATGTCGCTCTGACTCCGCAGACTTTAGTCTCCTCTTCTAGCGCAGAAGTCATAGCCCCCAGTTCTCCCTAGTAACACGTCATTGTCCGCTTGCGCGCACCACTAGGTTAGAGGTCCCGGCTCCTCAGGTAGCCCCCTCCATGTTTCCGCCTCATTCATGACACTTCTGTTACGTTCACATCACATGTCTATGTATACGCCCTGTACACGCCTCTTGTTACACCTACTTTCTGCCTTATCTTTCGCGACTGCTAATTGTCACGCCCACTGCTACGCCTACTGTATTGAATGTAATGTAAATTGCTTAAGTATATATACTAATGTATTGTTACTAAAAGTTAGCTGTTGTCCCGTTCCTGCCCCTGGCAGCTGCCGTGCCATCCTATTCCCATGCAGGTTGTCCTGTTCCTGTCCTTTATGCCTGATTAAAACCTGCAGACTCAAGATACCTCGAATCCTGACTCTTATTTATTGAGCTATCTGTTTGTATGAGTATCCTGAAAAATAGAACCGGTATTTAATTATTTATTTACCACATAATGGCGCCCGAACAGGGACTTGCCCTTTCCCCACGCGCCGGCGAAGCCACGCAAGCCCCCTGACCCTCTGCAGCCGTGACGGAACCATACCGTGCACGTGCAGATATTTCTGCTTCAAGTATCCCTCAGGCCCACGGAGGAGACGGAGGTTGCGGTCCAGCATCCAGACGAGGTGGTGTGGAACGCGGCGAGTCCCGACCAGAGCCCAAGCCGAGAGTTCAAGGTCCGAGGTATCCGGAGGCCCACCCGTAACTGTAGTCCGAAGTTCGTAGTCCGTCGTCGTAGCAGTCCAGTCCAGTCCGAGGCCTTCCGTTCTTGCTGCCCGGCGAGTACCGTTGCTGGGGTAGTATCTAGACAGAGTCATTAATTTGTCTCTGGTCCGTGGGTTTGGGTACGCAGATCCAACACGAAGTGTCCACCTAGGTGGATGCGGGTCCTGACGAGTCTCTTTATGGGACCGGTATGTTTCGTACTGTTTCAGCAGTGCATCTAGTAATTCTAGTAAGTTCCGTTCTCGAGAAATTCATGTGTTTCTGTTCTCAGTATTCCAGGTAATGTTTCTGTCCGAACTGTTATTCTAATGTCATTTAATGTGTTTTCAATGTCGTGGTATGAGTGATTTGTTTTTTTTTCAGTCATTATTGTGTTTATCGTGTATTGTATTGTGTTCAGTATTCCAGCCTAAAGAATGCCTCTGTTCTCTAAGTTACGTCAGTTAAAAACCAGAAAAGGGCTGCTCGAGGAAGCAGTCCCTGTCCCGCCTAGGGACAGTCCAGGTCATTTTATGTATCATAAGCATGGCTTAAGTGCCATAATATATCTAGATTTATGGTCAGATTACACTAAAGATCTCGAAGAGAAATATAGATGGCCTGTATCAGGCACATGGGATGCCGAGTGCATCATGCGAGTAGAAGAAGCATTATGGAAAAAGAAAGCCAGACAGTCACAGAAAGATGCCATCGAGTTATGGCGCAAAAAATCTCATAAAAGAACCGAAAAAGAAATCAGAAAAACAGAATTAAGTAGAGAATCCTCAGAAAGAGCCCAAGAAAGGGAATTAATCAAAATAGGTGAACGAGTTAAAACTGAACAGTCAGACAGACAGAGGAATGCCCTTATTAAGGGTATGTACCCTCTTCTTGCCGAGGGCCTGCCAAAAGCAACCCCGGAGGCATCCAGTAATTTTCCGCCATCACTAGTTCCGACTAAGCTCCGTCATAAACCGACCGCAGCTGATATTTTTCTCTCGTCCTATCTGGACGACACAGTCCCAGAATATAAAAATCATGCTACGCCAGCTCCCGTAAATAATGTAATTCCTGTTCCTCCAGCCACCGGGGCGCCCGTTGCAGCACCTGTTACGGTTCAGCCTACAGTACATGTACCCGTACTACCAGTCACTCTCCCAGCCCGTACAGTACCCGTTGACGATTCCAGTTTAGGAGCCGCGGGGGGAGGTTCTCCTCGTACCCCGCCTCAACACAGACGTATGACGTTACTCGAGCTACATGAACGAGCGTTACAGCGTTCACCCAAACTTCAGTCAGTTGCAGATATCAAGCGAGCCCTTACCGAATGCCGTTATGATCCAGTCCCCGGCGATGATGATATGGTCTTGTATTCATTGCGTGTAAGACGGGTGACCGAGTATTTGGACACCCTGCCGAATATGAAAGGTTACCTAGACAGAATATATCGTTTCATCCGCACAGGAAGAGATCCAGAAAGTATTGGCGACACCATGGTCCAAAGAAAAGTCGAGATTCAGCTCATGATTTTAAAGTTTCTAATTAATTGTTTAATAAGAGAACAAGATTATCCAGGAAAAGATCCAGAAGAAATGAAAGTTCTGACCAGGTGGAGTGACCATATAGCCGAGGGAAGACACAAGACACAGAACAGTATAGAGAGTATGTACAAGAAAATCCGTAAAGAAATAATAAAATTACACGAGAAACGAGAAGTAACACAAGCAACCGAGAAAGAAAATGACTCTTCTACTGAAGAGGTAGACGACGAGAATCCTTCCAGAATAGCGTATGTAGGTAGAACTAGACTTTCCGACCGACATTCACGCCTAGATCACAAGAAAGTTTTCCCTTCTCTAGTACCAGAACAGTGTTCTCTAGAACAAGTATTCCAAGCTACCGATAAAATTCTGAAATCACGAATAGGTTATAGTGAGCTCAGTACCATGCATGAACAAGAACTAGCCTGATCAGCAGTCCGATGGACTACTGATTCTACCACTTTTCCAGATGAAATAGTGGCACAAATGTTTCTGAAACTGCCCCCAGCCGAACAGCGACTGGTGGGTATGTATATGATCCAGCACCTCATCACTTTGTATGAGGGACAGCATTCTGATCCAGGTCCATTACATGATGTATTAAATGAGCTACTACAGTACAGATGGAAAGGTCTAGGTACCGATTTAATTAGTATCATTCTAGAACAGCGCCACAAATACCGAACGTTCCTGAATCCGCATTTTGTTCATGTCTCACCCCCAGACAGTAAACCATTCTATATAGACAGACAGCATCCGTTCCGAGAAGTACACCCAGTTAGGACAACGGGTGGTGATCTAGAACGAGTATTTGTTTACACCCCGATTACAAAGATGGAACTCTTAGAGATGAAAAAGTTAATTCCCTGTCATGATAAAGATCCAGCAGGGTTCCACCGTGAATTAAAAGACATGCTCCGTATGGGAGAATACACGTATCCAGATATCATTAAAATGTTAAAGGTCCTGTTGCCTGCGGGCATATATGAAAAACTCAAAGAAAAAGAATGGGAGGTGGGAGAGAAAAAGATAGATTGGACAGCTTTAGAAGCTGAAGATAATACACGTGTACCAGGTACCGGTCTTGGAGATAAATGTAAAGAATTGCCCGAGTTATTGATACAAGTTTTGCCAAGATTACTAGCCACGAAAAAGGAAGACTGGGATACCATCTCAGCCTGTAAACAGAAACCAGACGAAGATACTAGTGATTTTTATTCTAGATTCGAAAAATGTTTTATTATTAACAGTGGTCTGAAAACAAGTAGCGAGTCATACCCTCATCTTTTTGTTACTAAACTAGTCGAGAATTCAAGCCCACAAGTTAAAAATCGAGTTTTGAAAGTCGAAAGTACCTGGCAAGCTAATACTCCGTCACAAATGCTTCAAATGCTCCAGTACCACCAGAATCGAATCAGGGAAGAGCAAGAACACGAAAGGAGACGTATGAAAGACACGGAAATGAAAGTATTAGTTGCACAATCTGTCCCCCAAGACAGTCAGAAGAGGGGTACGAATCAAGTCAGTCATTCTGCAGCTCCTGTTAAAGGGACCTGCAATTATTGTAAACAACCAGGTCATTTTATAAACGAGTGTGCAGTTCTGAAACACAACATAGCTACCGGTAAGACTAAAGAAAGACCACGTCCGCCTAGACAAGAACAAGTATTACAGACTTCCCAGATACCACAGAATGCACAACAGACAGTTACAGTACCGCAGCCTATAGCTGCAACACAGCATGTTACACAGCAGATGTACCAGTATGCACAGTCCGAGTATCCAGAGTACCAGCAGTATTCATGAAACAGCCTAGAGAGGGAGGTAGGCTTGCCTCTCATCGAGATACCTGTAGATCAAGAGGGTCCCTATGTTCACAGTAATCAACTAGGAGGGACAAGCGTTGGAGGGACAATATTTAGAGGGGTCCAGTGTGCACGTCCCGTAAAGTACAATTCAACACTGATGCACAGAGTTCCCCTTGGGGGTAGGTATGTGTGGATGATTGATCCACCTCTCTTCAAGGGTGGTTGTATGCGAGAGACAGGGACGGTTGCCCCTTATCGGAATTAGGGAAACCTCACACAACAGGTCGGTTCTACGGCTACTGTCATGTCACCAACCAATTGTTTCGTGTCATCATCGGCTCCCTGCTCCTGCGTCAGGCCGGCGCTGCAATGCCTGACGGGTAGCACTGAGTGCTACTCTTTTGCGGAGATCTTTTATTCCTGGCCGATGTGTGGGTGAGTGTGAGGGGCCCAGGTGTGTAAGTAGTGAGCGTGAAGGTGTGGTTTAAAAAAAGTCAGTATAGTCTACTCTGGGCAATTTTATTCTGGTAGCTAACTGCTTTCATTAAGAGTAAGAGGGGTATGGGAAATCCACCAAGCTATGTGTGGGATAACCCGTTCAACCCTCAGACGTGGTCAGGTCGACATGTTTCATGCCATAACGGCAATTCATCAGGACCTAGAAATTGCTCATATACTAGGAAGGAGCCCCAGGTGGGCCGCACTATGTAGTGGATACAACCTGAGGGGTCACGAACTGGAACAGGAGGAGTTCCTGAGTTGTAGTTCACCCCTCAATCGTTGTTGACGGTCCCCGCAGTCTGCTCAAGCGGGACCAGTGTACTCGACTGTGAGTCTTCGTGGCGTGTAGACGTTACCTCCAAACCTAGGTCCGCTTGACCGGTGTAACTCGATCATGGAGCAGCTGCTCCATGATCGAGAAACATGTCGACCTGACCACGTCTGAGGGTTGAACGGGTTATCCCACACATAGCTTGGTGGATTTCCCATACCCCTCTTACTCTTAATGAAAGCAGTTAGCTACCAGAATAAAATTGCCCAGAGTAGACTATACTGACGTTTTTTAAACCACACCTTCACGCTCACTACTTACACACCTGGGCCCCTCACACTCACCCACACATCGGCCAGGAATAAAAGATCTCCGCAAAAGAGTAGCACTTTGTGCTACCCGTCAGGCATTGCAGCGCCGGCCTGACGCAGGAGCAGGGAGCCGATGATGACACGAAACAATTGGTTGGTGACATGACAGTAGCCGTAGAACCGACCTGTTGTGTGAGGTTTCCCTAATTCCGATAAGGGGCAACCGTCCCTGTCTCTCGCATACAACCACCCTTGAAGAGAGGTGGATCAATCATCCACACATACCTACCCCCAAGGGGAACTCTGTGCATCAGTGTTGAATTGTCCCTATGTTCACAGTCAAGTATTAGGGAAAGACCGAAAGTTTCTGATTGATACAGGGGCAAGTAGGACTACTATCAGTCATGACGAGGTTCCAGGGGCTCCGCTGTCAGGCTCAAGAAATGTTTCCCTTGGATTTTCAGGAAAGCCAATTGTTAATGAAATTTCGAAACCAGTTTCTCTAGGAGTTGGTCCATTGTCCCGAACTACTGATTTGTTACTCACGAAGTCATGTCCGGAAAATGTATTAGGCATCAAGACATTAAAAGAATTAGGTGCAATTATTTGTTGCTCCCCAGAGGGGGTTCGTTTGTTCCTTAGAGACTTTAAAGGTCATTATGTATTACGTGATTTTGATCCAAGATTATTGAATGTGCCACAGCATTTATGGGCGCAAGGTCCAACTGATGTAGGATGTATGCAAATCACAACCCATCGTGTGACTCTGAAACAAGGTGTAGTATTACCACGAATCCGACAGTACAAATTGCCACCTGAGGCTGTAGCAGCCTTATCCAAAATTATTGACGAGCTCATTGCCCAAGGAGTGGTTGTAGAAACTGACTCCAATTCTGAAACGTACTGATCCAAATGCACCTCCAGTATATCGATTAGTGATTGATCTCCGAGAACTTAATAAATGTATCATTCCCCAGTATCCAGTAGTTCCAGATATTTCTTCTCTATTGACAGCCATTGATTCTGAAGCCACGTTCTTTACAGTTATCGACCTCAAGAACGCATTTTTCAGTGTTCCCATTCATCCAGACAGCCAGTTCCTTTTCGGATTCTGTTTAAATGGAAGGAGCTATAAATTCACACGAGCTCCTCAAGGTTTCACAGAAAGTCCTAGCATTTACAGTCAAGCACTTAAAAGACAACTAGACAATATTCACATGCCAACTGACACTGCCCTGCTCCAGTATGTCGATGATCTACTGATCACAGCCCGTTCTGAACGTGACTGCGAGCGTGCGTCACTTACAGTTCTGTATTTCCTAGCCGAGATGGGGCACAAGGTGTCCCCTTCGAAGCTTCAATTCTGTGTCCAGCAAGTGGTCTACTTAGGACACTTACTGTCCAAGAGGGGTAGGCAGTTGACACCTGACCGTATCCAGTTAATAGCATGTCTTCCACAGCCCAAGACCCAGAAGGAGGTACGAGCTTTTATCGGCCTCACTTCTTACTGTAGACAATGGATTCCTCAGTATGCATTTCTAGCCAAGCCACTGATACAGTTAACGACACAGGAGGCAGCCGTATCGACTGTCCTCCCTTGGACCCAGGAACATACACTTGTTTTTAATGAATTAAAGAAAACCTTATGCCAAGCACCAGTTCTAGCAACACCGAACTATAGTAAGCCTTTTACACTTTTTGTCACAGAACGTAATGGTACTGCATTATCTGTTCTCACACAAGATCAAGCAGGACAATACAAGCCCTGTGCTTATTTTTCGAGCACATTAGATCCAGTAGCCCAGGCTCTGCCTGCGTGCCTCAAGTCAGTTGCAGCCACAGCACTAGCTATCAGACAAAGTGATTCCATAGTGTTAGGACACTCCCTGACAGTACAAGTTCCACACTCCGTGGAAGTTCTTTTAAACCGAACACAGACTCAGCACTTGACAATTGCACGTTTAACAGGTTATGAACTGACATTGTTCCAGCCACACATAGAAATCAGACGCTGCAACACTTTAAATCCCGCTACACTGTTACCGTCAGTTACTTCAGATCCTGCCACACATGACTGTGTGGAAGTTGTTAACACTATGACAAAGCCAAGACAAGACCTGACAGATATTGCACTACCTGATCCCGAACTGACACTTTATGTGGATGGTTCATGTATGAGAACAAGTACAGGAGAACTAGTAGCCGCGTATGCAGTGACTACTGACACTGAAGTTATAGAGACACACCGTATTGACACTCTGTCCGCTCAAGCAGCAGAGTTAGTCGCTCTGACCCAAGCCTGCATACGTGCCAAGAACCTGAAAGTAAACATTTACACAGATTCACGTTATGCATTCGGAGTCGTACACGACTTTGGAGTGCTCTGGCAAGAAAGAGGTTTTATGACTTCTCATGGAACCAAGATTCAGCATGGTCTCCTCATTCAAGCTCTGTTAGATGCAATACATTTACCGACAGCTATTGCTATCATGAAGTGCAAAGCACATACGAAAGTCACTGACATTATTTCCCAAGGTAACGATCTAGCAGATCGAACAGCCAAGCTCACAGCTCAGACTCCAGACATTCCAGTTAACACGACACAGATACATATACCAGAACAGACTACTTGTATGACAGTTAAGGACCCTACACAAGATGTCATAGACATACAGTCACATGCTACTCCCGATGAAATCAAGAAATGGTCCGAACAAGGAGGGGTCCAAACAGATCAAGGATGGTTGACGAAGGGAAAAACCACATGGTTTCTCCCCGACTCTATGGTTCAAGTCATCATTAATACCGCACATAGTCCTGCACATTTAGGAGAAAAAGCTATGTTAGACAGTATCCAGAACCTTTGGTTCAACAAGCATTTACGAGCTGCAGCCAAGCAGAAAGTCCGTACCTGTATGATATGTTGCCAGTTCAATCCAGGTAAAAGTGTTCCGGTGGAACAAGGTGGTTTCCAACCTCCTGACCACCCTTTTGAAGTCCTCCAAATGGATTACATTCAGATGGAGCGATGTCGAGGTTTCAAGTATGTCCTCGTAGTTGTATGCGCTTTGTCCAGGTGGACAGAGGCATATCCAGTTCCAGATTACACAGCTGCGACCACTGCCAAGCAGTTGGTTCGTGAATTCTTTCCCCGCTATGGACTCCCTAGGGTCGTGTATTCAGATAACGGCCAGCCATTCTCATCCGAGCTTATGAAACATGTGTCCCTTCTGTTAGGGTACCAGTGGAAGTTCCATTGTGTACGCCATCCTGAAGCAGCCGGTCTCGTAGAGAGACATAATCAGACTCTGAAAATCCGCATTGCAAACATATGTAAAGAAAAAGGTGTAGACTGGCTAGTAGCCCCGCCAGTTGCTCTATTCTATATGAGGATGGTTGCACATTCCAGATCAGGTCTGTCCCCGTATGAGGTCGTATTCGGCCGTCCCCCAAATATGTGGGGTACACCTAGACCCCGAAAGATTACCGATGTTTCCAGTAATATGCTGACAGATTACCTAGCTTCCTTGATGTCTGCCCTACACTCTTGTCGTTCACAGGTTGCCGCCGCATTTCCAGACAATACCGAGGTGAAACCGCATGAAATCGTTCCAGGAACCCTGGTACTTGTCCGGAACTTTGATCGTTCAAGTCCGCTGGAGCCCCGTTGGAAGGAGCCTCGCCTAGTCTTGCTTACAACAAGGACCGCGGCCAAACTGGAGGGAAGGAAAGGATGGATCCACCTGTCCCACATAAAGAAGTTCCATGGAGTGTGTGAAAAGACATTTGCTAAGGACTGTCATATTCCTAAGGACTGCCTAAAAACAGACTCTGAACTTAAAGTTCCCCTGTTAGAGAAAACTCCGCAGCAGGAGTATAAAATGAAACTCCGGTCTAGTAAAATAAGTCAGTCAGTTTAATTGTCTAAGTCCCTCTCGGGTGAAACGGTTAGACAGGTTCCTGACATCTATGAGATAGACCCCCACAGTGAGAGAGTTAGTCAAAACTCTAAAAGATGTATCGTCATTTTATCTTTTCTTATGTTTTTGAGTCTTATGGTTTCCTGCACAAGTTATGCTTTCCATTTATGTTTTCCAATTTCACATGTACATATGTTTTCTAACGCTACAGTAGAGCACACATTTAGTGATCTGCCTCCTCACGAGCTATCCTATCGTCTTGCTATGCGAAATAACACGTTTATTAGAATGCTACACTATTCACACCAGACCAGCAATGCCACTAATTGTTGGGTGTGTGGTCGACTCCCCCCTTTCCAGACACCGAAGGGAGTTCTGCCACTCTTTCCTTATCCGTTTTCACATAATGGTTCGTGTGGAGCATGGTCCACGTTAACGTCATCTTCAACTGATATGTCCCTTCTGAATAGTACATGTTTTCCAGACAAGCAAGGTCTTCCCCATAGAACAGGGTTAGATCTAGAAAATGAAGTATATGATTTAGGAAATTATTCTTCATATTTCATGGTCCTGAATGTTCAGCCCGATACTACTCCAGATCTGCCTGCTATTTCAGTACTACCAGTCAAAGGCGAATTATGTGTCAGAAAGAATGGTTCCGCACATGTAGGACATAGTGATTGTACTACTATTGTCGAGTATAGTGACAGTGGGAAATCTATTTTCAAAGCCTCACGTCATTCTTATTTTGTTTGTGGTCAGACCGCATATGTTCGTCTGCCCCTCGATTGGGATGGAACATGTTACATTGCCTTCCTACTGCCACCAGTTTTTCTAGCCCCATCCGATTATCATAGAAACACACATCTAGTACACATTAGACATAGAAGGGAGATTGAGTCCCCGATTGTCGATCAAACTGAAACTACTCTAGAACAGTATCAAGACTTCAATAAAGGTTTCTTCTTCTTTATAGGCCCTGTCCAGAATAGTAAGTTAATCCGTAGGTTAACCAGAACCCTTGAAGCAGTAGTGAATGAGACTACTTCTGCTCTAGGTAACTTAACCGAAGAGCAATCTGCTATGAGATTTGTCGTGCTCCAAAATCGTCTCGTTCTTGACGTCATACTGGCCGATAGAGGAGGAGCATGTAGAGTCATCAGATCTAGTTGCTGCATTTTCATTCCTAATAACGCGCCGTCTGTTTATTCAGCTATAACCAGACTTCATAAAATTGCCCATCAGTTACACCAGAATCCAGGCACCTGGACATGGTCCGGTTGGCTCTGGAGTATAATTTCTGCCTGGGGATGGAAAGTATTGTCGTTCCTAGGTATAGCAGTAATGATCATATTCAGTTGCTGCCTCTGTTTACAATGTGGCCCTGCGATTTGCGGCATTTGTGCTACATCCTGTATTCCTAGTCCTAAGTCCCGTTCCAAGACAATTCGAGACGAGCAAATTATACTGTATGAAATGATAGATGGTATCATGAATATTGATGTTTCCTGATGGAAACGTAGGGCACAAGGAGGGAATGTGGAAAAGTAAATTTTGCCATGTTCTGTGTCCCTACGTGTTCCCCATCCTATGTTATATGTGCATGATCGATATGCATATGTATCCCCCTATGATCAATTAAAGACGCAATTATAGTTGTGTCCAACTCTAGTATGCCAGTTTCCAGTTCTCGTGAAAGCTACGAGTATTAGGCCTATGTAAACCTATGTTGCCACGTTTCACAGTGTGCACGTTAATTCAGTAAAAGTCCCCGTTTCTAGGCCTCAAAAGGGCCCGGACACCAGATTCAGCTCCTGTCTCCTGAACCCTCTCCGAGGAGCGATACAGCCCCCACCTGCATCCCTGACCCTTCACTTACTTCCTGCCTCACAGTGCCCGGCCCGGCCTGGCTCTGCCTGCCTGTCTGCCAAGAGTATGTTATGTTTCTAGTTATCAGTCCAGCTCTCCTTCTCTGCATTCCTAAGCTACTGAATCGCATCAATAGTTCCAGTCATGGTCTAGCCTTTCTGTCTCCATGAAAGAGAAATACTGTATTTATATTCATAGAATATTCCTCACACACGCAATACATGTAGAATAATGCATGCACCAGCCTTAGTGTCAAGTAGCCTTTACCCTGATAACTTTTGCATTCTATCAACATGTTCTCCAAACACCAGATACCAGATAGGCTTTAGGTACATGTCGCTCTGACTCCGCAGACTTTAGTCTCCTCTTCTAGCGCAGAAGTCATAGCCCCCAGTTCTCCCTAGTAACACGTCATTGTCCGCTTGCGCGCACCACTAGGTTAGAGGTCCCGGCTCCTCAGGTAGCCCCCTCCATGTTTCCGCCTCATTCATGACACTTCTGTTACGTTCACATCACATGTCTATGTATACGCCCTGTACACGCCTCTTGTTACACCTACTTTCTGCCTTATCTTTCGCGACTGCTAATTGTCACGCCCACTGCTACGCCTACTGTATTGAATGTGATGTAAATTGCTTAAGTATATATACTAATGTATTGTTACTAAAAGTTAGCTGTTGTCCCGTTCCTGCCCCTGGCAGCTGCCGTGCCATCCTATTCCCATGCAGGTTGTCCTGTTCCTGTCCTTTATGCCTGATTAAAACCTGCAGACTCAAGATACCTCGAATCCTGACTCTTATTTATTGAGCTATCTGTTTGTATGAGTATCCTGAAAAATAGAACCGGTATTTAATTATTTATTTACCACAGCATACTAACAACGGTGCAGGCCAACCAGCTAGTTCAATTTCCAAGTGATTAAAAATCTCAGGGTCATCACTATTTGAGCCATACACAACACACAAAGTATAGCCCATTTCTGTTTCTGCTATAGCCCATCTACCACAGCTATCCACCTTTGTCCTTCTCACACCTCCCAAAGATTTCCTAATCAATATAGCGACCCCCCTGATTGTAGAGGATTGGGATGAACAGGCGGCCAACTCATACCCATTGATGGCCAGCAAATTCCGCTTAGACCAAGGAATGTGGGTCTCCTGGAGGCATAACACATCAATCTTATTAAATTTGACAAAGTAGGCCAATCTCAGTCTCTTCCGCCAGTCATTTAGTCCACCCACATTCATGGTACAAATTCTAATGACTGCCATCCTTGCTTTCAGTTCGGCCCTCCAATCGACCATATATCTTATACCTTCCAAGGTTCCTTAGATACCCTTTAAGTCCAAATAATGTGACCACAAAAACAATACCGATGATGTACCTTTCCCTCCCATTTTCTTTTTTCCCCCTAACACACCCACCCACTTCCCTCACATCCCCACCCCCCCACCCAACCCTTCTGTGACCCAACCTCCTCATCATCCCCCTCAATGGGGCGCACAGAACTAAACTGTGCTTGCGATGAAAGTGCAGTGTTTGCGGTGAGGACAGCGATAAACACCTCTTAAACCTACATTAAGCCCAAAAATACTAAACATGTGGAAATCTAAACACTAAAGCAGGGCACCAGGAGCAGCTATCCTTCAGCTAGAGGCACCGACTATTACCCTTATGACATGCCCCATATGAAACCTATTTGCCCAAGTTGTCCAGGTACTCCTTGGCCTTGATTTCTGAAGAGAAGTACAATGTTTTCCCCTCATTAATGACTTTTAACTGCGCCGGGTTGATTAAATATGCTTGGAGTTTCCTGTCCTGGAAGGGTTTGATCAACCCCCTAAGGCGCCAGCGCCTTTCCACAGTCACGTGGCAAAAGTCAGGGCGGACAAAAAACGACACCCCATCACAGCTTCTCCTGGCGTCAGGTCTTGCCTTCTCTGCAATTGCCTGTCGTAAAATAAAATTGCCAAGGAATATCAGCACCGCCCTGGGTTTATCTCCTTCTTTAGCGTTCCGTCGTATTTTAAAAGGGGTGCGATGGACTCTTTGTAGTTCATTTGACCAGTCCCAACCGGACAGCTCGGGAAAGGCTTGCTGGAAGAGCTTGATGACGTAAGACCTGATGTCGGACCCCTCGACCCCCTCCGGGATTCCCAGGACTCTTAGGTTATTCCTTCGAAGCCTATTTTCCATCTCCTCCAGCTTCCATTGTATGTCCGAGACCTGGGAGTTCTGCGAGTCCACCTTAGCGACTGCTCCTGCCACTTCGGCTTCTGTAGCCACCACCCTCTCCTCCAAATTAGACACTCTATCCCCCGTCGTTGCACAAGCCCTAGAAAGTTTCTGAACCACTCCCTGCATCTTCCTCATAGCGGCCTGGGATTTATGGCTATCTTGACGCGTTTCCTCTCTATGCGCTAGGATCTCTTGGTGTATAGTCTCCAGCAGAGACAGTTGTGTCTGTTCCAACAGAGGGCTGCCTTGCAGCGGTAGGGCCGAGGAGTGGTCCCAGGTTAATTCCCGTCGCAGGTGAGCTTGACCCACCGCGGCATTTTGGAGTTTCAAAGCTGTAGCCGGCTGGTCGTTCTCGGGGTCGCTTTCGGACTCTACAAAAGAGCTACGTTCATCCTCGTCTTCAGACCACTCTGCCCCCCCATCTGAAACAGAATAGAAGGCTTCGCTTGGGACGCTTTCTTTCTCGATGCTGGTTCCAGTCGCCCCTTCGACAGCTTCATCCAGTACAGCTTCCGGGGGTACTATTGAGCCAGGGAGTTCGCTTTGCACTGAGGATTGAGGGTCTCCAGCTGGCTGCCCCATCCCAGGGGGGCTCGTGAGGGACTCCTGGCTCCCCTTACTAGCGGTAGCCAAATTTACTGCCTCCAAGCTGCTACCCAAACTTGCCAAGCTTGCGATCTCAGTTAGGGTTTCTGGAGCCAGATTCGAGTTGCCAGCTACATTGGAAACATTTTCCACTTCTAGCTCTTTAGAGCTTTTCTCCTTGCCCACTTTTATGAATAAATCAACAATCGTAGCAGCCTGCCGAGTCTTAGGGGCACCTTGCTGCCTCTTCTTTAGCTGGGGCTGGGATTGGGGCTGGCTATCCTCACAAATATCCTCAGTGGCGTTATGCTCATTTTCCCCCTTTAATGCCCCCTTTTTCTTCAGGCTGTTAGCTTTTGAACCTGGGTTCTGTTTTGGGGCCATACCTCTGACCAGCAACCGTCTCTGCAGCCTCCCGAATCGGCTATGAGCACTACCAGCACCCTCAGTCTCAGAAATCCGCAACTGCTGGGTTCCAAGTAGTTGTCTGTGTCCACTAAAGGCTCCCGCGGTCTCCGCTCCCGTTTTTCCTTTACTCCGCGAGCTCCGCCGGCACCGCATTAGGCTCCGCCCTCCTGCTGCTGAGAGGCGTCCTCGACCGGTAGCGAGTCTCTCCAACATCGACACTGCTGCCAGCAGGAGCAATTTTGTCAGGGCGGACCCGGTAAGAGCCGACAACATTGCAGCGGTCGGGCTCCAGGTTAGAGCACAGTTTGTTTTGCGCTTGCTCCTTGCTTTCCTGCTTAGGTCTCCATCGGGCTGAGACCAAACAGCTTCCTCACCGCACCTCCGCACCGGCCACTAAGCGGCCGCCATCTTTGCCCCCAGATGAAGTAGTTATTTGATGGAGTGAAAATGTTAGTGCTTACAGAAAGTGAAGGTTTTACTTTTTGGGACAAAATGTGCATGTTTGAAAAAAATAAAAAGCTGGTATTTGAGGGCAAGCGGTGTATTTAAGGGAAGGCCACAAAGACAGGTAAATGTTTGCAGAACATTGTTTTATTTGTTAAAACGATAACGTGATATTTAAGAGCAAAATTGACTTATTTTCTGAAAGCTATGGCGTTGATTGGGACACAAATGTGTCTATTTAAAAAATGTAGGGGGATATTTGAGCTGCTGAGTTGAGGACTCTAACTGCTGATGCTGTCAGTATTTCCTTGCGTCCACAGGGCACTTCCTTGTTGCTTAGTCAGTTATTTCATGACTCAAATGGCAGTGTTTCATCATCTACTTTGACAGCTTTTCATTACAGTATCACCACTACCTATATATGATGTTTCAGGACTGAGCCTGCAAGATTTATGGATATTTGGAGACACAACTGATGTTCGAACCCCTATGAAATCTGTAACTTTTTTTTAAACATATTTTTATTAGAAAGTATCAGCACAGTACATCGCAGGGTATTTTAGCCAGTACATCCTCAGTGCAAGGATACATATTAAATATCAATCAATAATATCCACCCTTCAGTAATCCTCATTCTATTTTTAGACTGCCCTGGGCCTTGCCCATTCCATGTACAGTGCTGCGAGGATGTAACTCAGGCGAAGAAGTCATAACAGGTTAATACTGCATCAACTTGCTACGTAGCATGAAACTTTAATGTAAACAAAAACTCACCTACGTCCCCCCACCTCCCTCCCTCGTAGACTCAGCATGCAAGGAAATATGCAATCATATAATCAGTCCAGCTCAGCACATCGAGGTAATGCACACATTTCAATATTTTGGCCCCCCATCAGTAATTCACGGTACCCTACAAGACTCTATTACCGCCTAAGTTCCGTATTCCTTATGCTCCATCTGAACACCCCTTAGAGGCAATATTCAAGTATGTCCACAGCTTCCAGCTCCTCCATCGGCATGTTCCATACAAAGGATATAGGAGTCTTGCACAAATCACGTTGCTCTTCCGTTTTTAGGTCTCGCCTGCCAATGCGCATGCGCATTGAACTTGCGAGACTATGGGGGCTTAAACAGACTTTAACCAACTTGCGATTCCATGGCGATTCCTTGCAGTGCCCGTGAAATTCAAGCTCAATGCGCAAGCGCATTGACATTAAAAGCGCGTGCACATGCCACCAGCCGCCTTGCATTACCACATCAAAGGCAGCCCAGCCTCCTTCCCGCAGCCCCTGCTGCTTCACACCCTCATCGCCGCCTGCCGGATCAAAGGCTTTCACGGCCGGCCGTGCTTTCAGTTTCACGGCCGCCAGGCCGGCTGTGTCTCCTTATTTAATTATTAACTTGTTTTTCTAATCCTGCTTTCCTCTCCAGCGTATCCGGTGCCTAAGCTTGGCTCCCCAGTATGATCTACTGCTCTGCTAGGCCGTGTGGCCACTTTTCTTTTCGTGATTGCACTTCTGTCAACACCGGGATCTTCTTGACTCATCTGTTCTACTTCATTCTGCGATTGTATTTCTTCAAAGTGCATTGCCCCTTCAAAAGCTAAATGAGGTGGAGATGTGGCCACTGATGGGACAAACCAATGCATTCTTAATCCTATTTTATTAGTCTTGGGTGGATTCAGAATATTTCAGGTCCATCTTTTTGTCACATGAATGTGACTTCCGTTTTATGGCTGTCACCCGAGGCCGCTTACTGATCCCGGAGTGCCTAATTGGCTTCCTCAATTCTGGTTGGGTGATCTGTCCGCAGAGGAAACAGACTACTTTGCTTTCTCCTGAAGGCACGTCTTTCTCGGGAGCACAGAAAATGGAGCTTTACCTCTGCCTGGCAAATGTCAGTTTAGCACCTTTGGTGTAGGTTGCAGTACTGCGGTAGAGCGGTGCTAAAACCAAGGGAAGTTCTTTTAACCGTGTTATCTAACAGCACACGTGTACCTCATTCTGCCATTCTGACTCCTCACTACCACCATTACGCAATACTTCAGATTGCACTGTGTGGGTCCCTCTTATTTCTGCAGAGTTTATTTAGATTTAATAAACTGTACTTCCTGTTTGGCCCATTTTGCCCATATCATGCTGACTGTTCATTTGTAACTTTATTTTGTTTTTCCACTGTGAGCAGTATTTGTTTTTTGATTATTTTGTTAGTTTGAACAAACTGTCCTTGTTCTGCATCGGCGAATTCCTTCCATAATTAATGTGCCAGTACTGAATAAGCGTCTACTGTTCCCTTCTGCCGACCTGTGCTTTAGAGTCACATTGTTCGAATGAAAACTCCTAACTAATAAACAGTGTTAACCTAGCACTGAAACCTGTGTGGGTGGTGCAGCTGAAACCAGCTGCTTGGGCGTGTTTGAAGTCTGGTGCGTGGCATGCAGTTCTCGGGAGCGTCGCTGATATGACTACTGTGGTTGTGGAAAGTTGTTGCTGCGCCCAGCCAGACGTTCGTTCAGTAATATTGCTCAGTTTGCCGATGGCGTGCATTCGTGATCTTTTCTGAGTTGTTTTTGGTGCAGATTACCAACAATTGTACGTGAGGTCTTGTGTCTGGTGGATATTATAAACTCAGACACCCTCACACACCCTCATCCTCACTTCCCCTCACACCCCCTCCCTCTCACACATACCCTCACACCCCCTCACCCTCATACCCCCTCACTCTCACACCCTCTCAACCTCTCACCCCTTCACCCTCACACACCCTCACACTCACACACCCTCACCCTAACACCCCCTCACCCTCACCCTCACACACCCTCACCCCCTCACCCTCACCCCCTCAGCCTCACACCCCCTCTCATCCTCACACCCCCTCATCCTCACACACCCTCTCATCCTCACACGCCCTCACCCTCACAAGCCCTCGCCCTCACACTCTCTCACCCTTACCCTCACACACCCACACACACCCTCACTCACCCTCACACCCCCTCACAACCCTCATACACCCTCATACACCCTCACACACCCTCACTCTCACTCACCCTCACTCTCACTCACCCTCACTCTCATTCACCCTCACACACCCTCACTAGCATAGCATAACAAAACAAAACATAGATTAACAATACACAGCATAGCATAACAATAAAAAAGCATAGGATAGCAAAACATAGCATAACAAAACAAAGCATAGGATAACAAAACACAACAAAACATAGCAGAACGAAACATAGCATAACATAACAAAACATAGCATAACAAAACAACAAAACATAGCGTAGCATAATAAAACAAAGCATAGGATAGCAAAACTTAACATAGCATATCATAATAAAACAAAGCATAGCATAACAAAACATAGCATAACATAACAAAACAGCACAACAAAACATAACACCGCATAACAAAACATAGCAAAACACAACAAAACATAGCGTAGCATAACAAAACAAAGCATAGGATAGCAAAACAAAACATAGCATAGCATAACAAAACATAGCATAGCATAACAAAACATAGCATAACATAACAAAACAGCATAACAAGACATAACACCGCATAACAAAACAGCAAAACACAACAAAACATAGCTTAACAAAACACAACTAAACAAAGCATAGCAAAACATATAATAGCATAGCAAAGCATAGCATACCAAACACAACAAACCATAGCATAGCATAACAAAACATAACATAGCAAAACAAAGCATAGCATAATAAAACACAACATAGCATAAAAAAGCATAGAAAACACAGCATAGCATAGCATATCAAATCAAAAGCATAGGATAGCAAAACATTGCATAGCATACCAAAACAAAACATAGGAAAGCAAAACAAAACAGCATAGCATACAGCATCACTCAGCACCACCACAACATCACTCAGCGCCACCACAGCATCAATCTGTGCAACCATTCAACAACTGGTTCAAATATGTTCTCTCAATGTTTCAAGCTTTATTACAAATGTAACAAAAAAATGTTAATATTTCACTTCTGTTCTTGGATTTTCGTCACAATAAAATACACTGAACATAATCTTAACAAAAGTTATTTACAAAAGTTTAAGCTATTGCCATTAGAAATTACAATAACTTTCATTTAAGTATTAATTAATTAAAAACATTAAAAGACATTGTTATTTGTAATATCAATACATGTAAGTCACGTAAATACAACACATTACATTACAAATGCTATAGGTGTCACATTTGTGAAAGTTATAACTATTGGCATTGTAAATGACAAAGCTATTAATTTAGCTATTTTCAAAACCAACACAAATAAAAAAAATTGTCATTTACAAGACAAATAGCTCAAACTTTCCTAATGCGAGACCTATTGCATTTCCAATGCTTGTTAATTCTGCACCCTCCGTCCTGCCCCACCAGCTCCTCATGCCAGTCCTTCAGTGACGGTGATCTAGCAGTTTTCCATTTCATTGTAACATTACGTTTGGCCAGTATGAGTGCCAAGTTATTGTATCTTGTAACTGGGCTACCTTTCTTCCCTTTGGGGGCCAGTCCCAGCAAACAGTATTCCGGCCTGTCATTATTTCTCACTGGAGCTATATCTGTCCAAATCTTACAGACTGTTGCCCAGTAGTGGCGCACCCGTGGGCAGTTCCACAACATGTGTATCAAGTCCGCTTCCGATAATTGGCCTCACTGGCACACATCTGACGCATCTTGAAACATAACACTTAACTTACACGGTGTCAGGTAGGCTCGGTGCAGAATCCTGAGTTGTATGAATTTAAATTTTGGGTTTCTCGACACCTTTCTAGGGTATTCTAACATCTTACCCCATTCCTTGTCACTGAGCGCTCGGCCTATATCTACATCCCATTTGGTACGAAGGGGCTGTAGAGATACAGCTCCTACTGTACGGATGCCTTTGTATAGCCATTTCGTTAGGTGTCGACCAGTGCCCATCAAATGTTGCATCGTGACTAGTGTGTGCGAGTCCGGTTTCACCCCCCCATGGGCCCATTTGTGCCTATGTAGTGAGAAATACTCACATACAGTATAAACAGTGTGTCGGGCGCTCTGTGCTCGTGGACGAACACATCGTGAGACATCAGGGAACTCTCTTTAAAGAAATCACCCACTGTGGTCACTCCTACATCTTCCCATGTTCGCTCTCCTTTTTGTAACCCTGCCTAATTGGGTGGTGATCCCCAATAGAGGTATAGTTGGGGCATACTGAGTCACTTTCTTGGTGTACCTTAGGGAGTTTCTCCAGTACACAACGCAATTTTCAGTAGACGTGGCGCAGTTGGTGGAATCTTGCTATTGGGCAACAGTAGTGTATGTATCTCCCCTCTCTGCCAGTCCAGTTGTGACATGTTTATTTCCTGCAGATTCCGCCCAGACAGCCAGTATGCCAGCCATTGTAGCTGACTCGCATAACAGTACGCCTTCAGGTCAGGAACCCCTAGACCTCCTTGTTTAGTATCTAATTGCAATTTTGCAATCCCTATGCGTCTTCTGCCCCAGCCCCTTATCAACTAAATCAGTAGAGAAAATAGCAATGTAAATATCTTGTCCGGTACTATGATGGGTAAATTGGTGAAAAAGTACAATAATCTAGGGAGCACCACTATTTTGGCAATTGCCACCTTGCCCAAGACCGATATAGGTACGGTGCTCCAGAACTTTATTTGGGACCTAAGTGAAGTGAAAGAACGGTTTAGATTGCCCTCCAGGAGGTCCATTGTATCTCTCTATATATTTATCCCTAAGTATTTGAAAGTGCTGGGTGCGATCTGGAAAGACCAATTCCCAAAATCCAGCAAACCAGTGCGTGACGCATCCGCAAAAAAATAAATATAGGAATTGTTCTCATTTATTGATAGCCCGGAAAGTGCTTGAAATGTTGCGAATGTAGAGGATACAGGTTCGTAGTCACTATCCAAATTCCTAAAATATAATATTAAGTCATTCGCAAATGCAGAAACAATGCGAGTGTTGGGACCCAATACTATCCCCTTATGACTTGCAGTAGAGCGCAGTTTCTGTAAGAGGGGTACTAAAGCTAGGATGAACAGAAGGGGTGACAGTGGGCATCCTTGTCTAGTCCCCCGTGCGACCTTATATTGTTATGAAATATGCCTCCCTGTCCTCGCCCGCGCCATGGGCTTCATATACAAAAGCTTCACTCATTTTATATATTCCTCCGGGATGTCAAATTTGGACAGGGCATAGAACATATACTCCCAGTGCAGGGAATCAAAAGCCTGGCATAGTTCTAGTGAGATACATTCCCCCGCATCCGCTCGTTTAAGCGTATGTGTTATTATCTGATGTAGCCTCCTAATATTAGGAGCTGTGTTCCTGCCTGGGACAAACCCACACTGATCACTGTGTATCAACTGTGGTATGTATTGACAGAGCCTAGTAGCCAGTATCTTACTCAGAATCTTATAGTCTACATTTAATAATGAGAGGGGCCTATACCCTGCCTGCAGCGTTGTGTGTGGAAGGGTGCCAGTTTCTAGGACTGACTGAAACAATCGCTTCAGATGGGGAACCAACAGGTCAGCGAACGTTGCCTACAATTCGATAGGCAGCTCATCTCCACTATGTGACTTATTATGGGGCAAGCTATTAATTGCACTTTTGATTTCCATAGTAGTCACTGGGTGTCCCAGTTCCTCCTTGTGTGCTTGTAACAGCTGTGGGAGTTGCAGACCGTCAGAAAATGCATCAAGGTCTGCGGCCCCAGCAGCATTCGGCTGTGCATACAAGTTCTCATAATACTCCCTAAAGGCCTCATTTATATCTATTTGTGTGTTGACCTTACCACCCGTTACAGTCTCAATTTCTAAAATGGGAACGACCGGCGGGATGTCTTTGATAATTCTAACCAGTAACGGGCCCGCCCTATCCGTCACAGCATGTTGTTTCTGTACATACAGCCGATAATCTAATAGTCTTAGATCTTCCAATAGTTCTGCATGTTTAATGTGAGCTTCTTGCAGCTGTACCTGGTGTCCCTCGTCCAATGTAGCTAACCGTTCCAGCCTCCCTAGGGTATTTTCTATGTCAGTAAGCTGTACAATAAGGTTATGTCTTGCCCCTACCCACGTACTGATTGCCACTCCTCGCAGCACACTTTTAAAGGCGTCCCACTCTATCTGTCTAGAGGAAGCTGTATTCACATTTTCTGTGAAGTAATTATCTATGGCTGTGGACAGTGTTGTTCTAAAAACCGAGTCTTCCAGCCGCTGTGGTTGTAGTTTCCATGTCAGTACTAGGGTAGGTATTTTGCCCCATTGCAGCGTAATCTCCACCGGATTATGATCTGATTAAGGTTTCCCCCCAGTGGGTGGAGTCACTAACTGTGTCTAACAACAAAGAGGTACAAAAAATTCTGTCAATTCGAGTATGTAATTTGTGCATCAGGGAGTAAAAGGAATATTCCCTATCCGTCGGATTCGTCGCCCTCCAGGCATCTACAATCCCCCATCCAACTGCCCAGTTTTTTCAGTGCATCTGCTAGTTTTCTACTGGTTGCGTTATGTAATGGTGAGTGTAACCTGTCTAGCTCTATATCCAGTGCCGCATTAAAGTCACCCCCAACCTTCCGAGCCTACTAACAGTGTATTTAAAGCCTCCAAGGACTTGTCCTGCTCAGTGTTCGGAGTGTAAATACTTCCCAGCACAATGTGTTCCCCATCAAGTAACCCGTGTAGTAGAACATATCGGCCATCTTTATCAATTTTCTGTTTTAATAGCTTAAAAGGCGTACCATTTCTAAGCCATATCGCGGCTCCATTAGCAAAGGCCGAGTATGATGTGGAGAATAACTGCCCTTTTCATTTTTTGTTTAGCTGTACTGCTTCATTGTGATTTAGGTGGGTCTCCTGGAGGAATGCCACATTCACCTTCCGTCTATTCAATTGGGCTAACAGTCTATGACGTTTGTGGACTGAACCAAGTCCCTGAACATTCCAGGAGATGTACTTATAGCTATCAGGGCGTGCCATCTGACCTCGTGTAAGGTGGTCTCCTAGGACCAATGTAGCTACTGAGCTGGAACTGTGTCTTATTAGCTAAAGCTGAGTCTACAAAAGCAACAAAACACCCCAATACTAAGGTCCCCCCTATAAACAGTAGAGGAGCAAACCTTAACTAATAATTCAACCAGAACTCTACTGGAACAATACCATAGTGCAGTCGCCAAGGGGGTTAGGCAACCACGATGTTATTAGTGGTCATGTACCGTGGACATTCACCAGTACTGCAGCGCTCCAGCCCAAACCCATCTTGCACCTATGCAATGTCAGAGAACAGGGTAACATACGACTTCAGCAGCAAAACAACCTACTAGACAGCACATTATACAATACCACTTCCGAAGAGCTCCCTCCAGCAGTTCAATAGTTATCCGCTGTTTGTGCAGTCACCAGGGGAAACAGTGTTAGGCTGGACTCAGATTCCGAGTGAACCGTGTCCCCATCCGAGGAGTGGACAGACACAGCCCGGTCCCGGGCATCATGTTCCACCAATGCTGCCGCCGGCAGAAGAGCATCCCTCTGGCTAGTCGTGATCTATTCTGCAGATGGTGTCAACCCAGGGACTTCTCCTCTGTGCTTGGCGGCTTCCATGTTTGCTGCTGCTTCACGCTGCAGCGGGGATCGTATAGAGCCGCTCCGTGGATAGGAAGCCTGTGAAGTAGGGGGGGTGAAAGTGATCTCCAGCCAGCCAGCCACCTCCTCCTTGAAAAAAATAGATTTTTGGCCATGTATTACTTTCAGTCTAGCCAGAAAGAGTAAGGCATACTTCAAGTTGTGAGCTCTCAGTTTCTTCTTAACGTCCTGGAACGTGGCCCTTGCCTTCTGGACTGCTAGTGTAAAATCTGGGTACAAGGAGATCGTTTTATTTTCAAAGCGGATAGGAGCATTCTCTTGTGCAGCTCTTAGGATAGTGTCTCGATCCTTGTAATTTAGAATGCGTGCTATTAGGGGCCGAGGTGGCGCTCCCAGAAGGGGAGGCCTAGGCGGCACTCTATGTTCCCTCTCCACACTGTAGAGGGCCGTCAGCCCCTCCTTTGCCACATGTTCCTTCAGCCAGGTCTCTACAAATTGCGTGGGGTTGACACCTTCACTCTTCTCTGGTATACCCAGAATTCGCACATTGTTCCTTCAGGACCTCCCTTCCGCATCATCCACCCTGTCCTGGAGTCCACGCAATTGACGCCGTACCTGTTCCAGCTGGGTGGTCTGCTCCGCTTGTTGAGGTATCAAGTCACCCAGTGCAAGTTTGTTGGATTTCACCTTCTCCGCCAGTTTCTTGTGGTCCGCATGTAGAAGATTAAAGCTAGTGGAGAGCGACCCCAACTACGTTTCCAATGCCATTCGCAAGTCCCGTATTTATTTTAATAGCAGGTCCAATTTATCTGCAGGTTGTGGTTCCTCTGTAGGGGGTATCATGTCCGCCTCTGAGTCCTGCGTCTGGCCACCCAACAGTACTGCGTTCGTGGTCTCCGAGGCATGTGAATCCGGCTGCTTCGCTCTAGTGCTCCCCCTGATGTCAAGGAAATTCTGTGCTCATGGCACCTGTGTCTCCAGATCCCCAATCCAGACAGGAACACCAGCAGCGCCGCCGCAGAGGAAGCTAGAACTCCAGTGCGTGCCTTCCTTGTATAACGGCACCTCCTGGACGGAGGAGCTCAAGTGGCAGGTATTTATCCCTTCCCTGGACCATTAGTGTCACTGCATCACTGTCCCCGGACCATAGTCAGCTGCAACCCGCTGTGTTGCGTAGTTGGTCAGTCCGCACTTGCGGCGTATTTTCAAGCGGTGCGTTGTTTGATGCAGACCCCACCAATCAAGGTTTCCAGGCCGCCGCAACCACTCACGTCAACAGACTCCCAGGATCCAATCGTGCCGCATCAGGAGTCTCCGCCACCCAGCCTCACCACTTGGCACTGCACACCACCATTCAACTATCTGCCCCCTAGGTCTTGCCAATGCACATACCTGCTGGCAGACCTCAACAATTCCATGAAATGGAATTGGCCCCTCGAGATGCACGCCAGAGTTCCAGCGGCAGTGCCCTAGCCCGCACGCACCCGCGTCTCCCTGCCACCACTTCCAGCGCCTCAGGATCGCATGGGGGAAGGGCGCAGGTCCTGTCGTGGGGTTGACCCATACATTTACACAATGTTAAGTTGGCATGGGCTTATTAGAAGTTTAAACGCCATTTTTCCTTTCCTGCTGTGCTTTGCACATGACACGCTCTTGCGCTGATGTTTAGAGAAACATTGAGTATTTTGCTTCACATGAGGATAACTTGTTTTGCTGCATTTCTAGGCTGCTTCGATAGTTTAGTCTGTACAGTATGAGCAGAGACCGTCACGGTTCTCTTACACACTGAGGTTGTTGTTCTAACTGATCAGCGCACGTTCTAGACATAACACATATGCAGCTATGGCCAGGTCTGATTTTGGCGCGTTTAATAATGCACTGCATAGGCATGATCACACACACTTGGAGAACATCCGAATGCTGAGAGCTTGTGGAGAAACTGATGTGATCCACTTCTGCTAATTACCCGAGGTATGGGGCCGCCTATGTAAGCCTATGAGACCTTCTATTAGTTATAATATAACCTTTTAGCTAGGGAGGGTGAAATCTAGGTGTATATTCAACCTGTTTCCATTTAGCATTATAACATGCTTTCTCCCTTTGTATTTTATGGAATAGTAACAATGATGACAACCTTGCTTCTAATAATATGTTTACTTGTATTAGCTAAGGTGCTGGGCCTGAGATCATGGCGTTAGAAATAAACATTTCAAACTAGCTTGTGTCTCATTTACTCCTTGTTTTGGATTGGTATGAGAGTGTAACGAAAGAGTATTCTTGTTGTCCACTTTACCTGAGGTACCCTAAGTTGCATGTTCTGGGTTGACTAATCATTGGTGTATTCTGCTATAGGACGAGAAACCAATGAGTCACTGATGCTAGTCTGGTAGGGATTCTGGGCACTAAGGTGAGTTTTTGCACACCCTGATTCACTGAGGTCCTGGGTCTCTATGCACAGTTCTGTATAGGAACGGAATCCCTGCAACAGTCCCGCAGCGCGGCGTCCTTGCAAAACTGTGCACCACCTTATTTCCGTGCCCCTCACACGATGTCACTGCCCTCTCAGGTAATCCGCTCCCAGTCGGCAGCCTCTAAAATCAGGTCCCGCGATCCCGCTATGCCTCCGGCTTCCGTTGCCGATACTATCTCAGGCCTCCAGACGCCATTTTTAATTCCTTCTGCCAGCCAAGTCCGTTACGCCTCTGACCAAGCTCCAGCGACTGCAGGGCAGGGTTGTACGCATCCGTTACTGCATTTCACGGTCTCCGATCGTGGATCGGGGGGAGAGGGGCTGCCTCCAGTATTCCAATAAGGCCCCGCACTCGGCCGTGCACAAGAGCTCTCGTCACCCTTCCCCCCAGGGCGTCCCGTGTAGTATCAGAGTCCCGGTTCCTTCGTTATATGGTGTCCCAGCTCTCCATGTGCAGCCCGCCAGTCCCACAGCCATTCCGCCACACAATTCAGGACTTTTTAGGTCTCGCCTGTCGATGCGCATGCGCATCGAGCTTGCGAGCCTATTGCGGCCTAACCACGCTTTAACTAACAAGCAAGGAATCGTGGCGATTCCTTGCAGTGCCCGTGACTTTTAAGCTCAATGCGCATGTGCATTGAGCTTAAAAGCGCGTGCACAGCCGCCCGCATTCCTCCGACACCTTTGAAGTGAAGCTTAGCTTCACTTCAAAGGCCCGGCTTCTTCACACCCACATGCCGCTCTCGCTCTCCCCGCTCCGCCCCCTCCCCTGCCCGCCGTGTGACCTCGGCTTACACTCACCCCTCCTTTCTCCCCTTTAGGCTGCTTTCGGATGCTTTGTTCGCAGCTTGTTTTTAACAAAGCGTGCCTGCCTATGTTTACTTAAACTATCAGTTATGGCATCTGGAATGCATTTTAAAGCGCATTCTTCTTATGTTTGGTATGCTGAGTATACACACCAGAAGAAAAAAATACCGGCTTTAGGTGAGTTTGTTTACTGATCAAGATATTAAAATACTGGCCATGCTGGTAAATAAAACTGCCCCTTCCTCCAAGTTTAGGTATTCTTGCTCCCGAGACCAACAGTAGGTGTTTTTAGAGGAAGGAGCAACGTAAAACATTGCTTGTCAGTTCGTTACACTCACATTTCAAAATTGATCAAGGCTTTATCAGTAAGAACGCACTGGTGGGCCGAACCGCAAGTATTTCTCACGAGAGGGGGCCGAGGGGCAAGGCTGTATTGGGGAATGTCACTAGAAGCACAACTGAAACGTGTGCGCACTTTGCAGGTCTGTGACGAAAGCTGAGAATTAGCTTACAGTCCCTGCAGCCTAGCTTTACAACTTTCACCAGAATGACGATAGAGCCGCACGCTTGCTTCCATGTCAGGGGCCTGGGCCGGGTAGCACAAAAACATAGGTAAACACTCGCCTGCCTCTAGTTATATGCTAGAAGTATGAAAGGCTGAGTGCCCGTTTACAATGCAATTGTATGCTGCACTTTGTAGGTGGTTGGTTTGTGCGGACAGGCAGCCATCAGACTTTGTTTCAGGGACAGACGTGTAAATTCCTGCTAGCAGCCTGTAACCTAAGCAATTGAATCTCGCACCGCTTTGCAGTGGCCGAGGATTTGCTAAACTTGAATGCGATTTTAAACTCCCTCTAAAATGGCACAGGCACATGCCTACGTGGTTTCCCTACAGCATCACGATATGACTGAAAGGAGAAATCTGGTTTCAATGGGGCCCAGTGGAGAGTAGTTTGAGTGTGGCAGTCACTTGTAGGGCATTTGGAGAGAAGGTTAGTCTGTATGCAGACTGGCACATTCTGTAAATAAAACTAAAGGCATAGAGATATGTGCCCAGAGTGGTCTGAGCCAGTAATTTACTAGCTTTGTGCGTGGCGGTTATATTTTAAATTGAGTTCATTAGCCTCGGGGTTTTTTTTTCTTTTTTTTTGTCCTTATCGTCAGAAGTTTGAATAGGTGAGGGGCAGGGGAACAAACTGGTGACACCCTGTACAAACAAGCATTGGCATAGCCAATAGGTATCGCCTTTTTTAAGTTCTGACTGAGGAAGGCTTTCCAGCTAAGCTATACTGCCATGGCAACTGCAACACACATTGACACATATTGACAGCTGTGCTGTCTGAAATGTGAGAGCCATATCATTTTTAAGGGCCTTATTAAGAGTTCAGTGCAGCCAAACCTCCACCAAAAAGGGCTGGATGTACATTTCTCCATACTCGGAGTGCTATTGGTATCAATGCACTCCGAATACGGTGGACAGGGCACCCTATACCTTTTGGTGGATGTCCTATCTAGCATCCGCCAACTCCAAATAAAGCTCTAAGGGCCAGATTTACGACCCTTTTTTGTGGCCGCAAACTGGAGATCCTCCTCCTGTTTGCGGCCGCAAAAAAGGGGAACATCAATTACAAATGCTAGTTTGTGAGTCACTGACATACTGTGAGTATGAGGGAAAATACTTTTTAAGAGCAGGTAGTGGTCCCAGAGACCACTGCCTGCCCTTAAAACAAGCACTGGCGTTGCCAATAGGTCTCGCAGTAGGAAAGTTGGAGCTATTGGTTATGTAAATGACAAAGGCCTTTATGTTTTTAAAATGAAAACAAAAATAAAAGGCATTGTTATTTGCAATTGTAATAGCTCCAACTTTCCTACTGCGAGACCTATTGGCAACGCCAGTGCTTGTTTCCTTTTGTAGTACCCCGCTCTGTCAGGATAATTTGTCGAAGTGTCGGGTTTTGGCAAGGAGCTCACTCAGCTCACGTCCGCCATGCCCGGCAGTTAGCCATGCCCCCATGAAATCTGTATCATAAGCAACAGCTCTGCTGTCTTAGCACGTAAAACCCTACCTGTTCTTTAGGTCAGACGTCTGTGGCCTGCAATTGTGGGGTTTGTGTAACTTTAGTTTTTTATACTGTCCCATACAACTAGAGTCTAAGTCAAACTTTAGGGCAGCTAATGAAGCCACAAGGGCATATATGGTGAAATTTGAGTATATGCAGTGCTCAGAAGACGTATATCTTTGGAGCTAAAGACACGCTGTTACAGTAACATCATGCTATATAAACTATCATCCATTTTGATACTCTGGCCATAATATACACACATATTATTTGAACTAAAATTACATTTGTATGTTTTTTTAGCCAATGTATTTGTGTAACTGTGATGTAAAATGTATTGTTTTCACAAACACGTAATAGACAGGCACAGATTCAAATACGTTTTTGCTTGTAATTAGACATCTTGAGTGACCTGGATGGTGCGTCTGTGAATAAAACCACAAGTGCTAGAAGCGAGAGCTGTAAGGAGCATCCGAGGCACTTCACATTATCTGAAGATCATAGTGCCAAGATCGGCCCAAACCCCAACCTGCTCACGACAACTTCCCAAATAACACCACACAATGTTTTTGTTGGAGAAAGTTTGTTGCAGCTTTATTTTGCATAAACATTATGCCAACATGTTGGGTTATCTTACGGGCGATCCAGGGTCAGGCGCCTCTCGCGACCTGCCCACCTGATGAGCCATAAACCCCCCGTGGTGTTAGCCGCGTGGGCGTTGTCAATGTTGAGGGAAGGTCTAACCACCTCCACCGGCGGACCTCCAGTCCACGTCTTACTCACGCCCCTCCCCCTCGGGCGGCGGAGAGTTGCAGGAAACTCCCGGTTGCTCAGGTCCACAACCGCCCGAAGGACTAACGGGGCGCCGTCACTCCTCCAGGATCCCACGAGGATCTCCCTGGGGATACATTTTGCTCTCGCACCCTTATAGTGCTCCTGTAGAGGGTACCCTTCTGAACCTTCCTGCGTTGGATCGCCCTGTAACTCCGCCTGCAACACAAAGCAAATTGTTATTAGAAAACTACCCCCCCCCCCTTGCTGCCCGATAGCCGGGTAAGCGGTAAGGAGGGAAAACAGCGTCCGGTCAGCATTGCACGTCTGGTCCAGGGGGGGAGAGGGTCAGTCCAAACGGCCAGTCAGGGGTCAACGAGGGCGTCAGGCCTACGACCCCAGGTCATATACCCTCGGCCCCTGACCCCTCCCCCGCCGGTAGTGACATCACTGGGGGGGTGACCCTCAGAGTCAGCAAACACTAGACCGCTCTATTGGGTCTGTGCCATCCTCTGGCACTAAGGGTGGCCGCCCTCTTAGGTGGCCACCTTCTGTGGCCTGGGGCAGCCTGGCATAGTTCCAAGATTGGCCCAGACCCCAACCTGCTCACGACAACTTCCCAAATAACAGACACCACACAATGTTTTTGTTGGAGAAAGTTGTTGCAGCTTTATTTGCATAAACATTATGCCAACATGTTAGGTTATCTTACGAGTGATCCAGGGTCAGGCGCCTCTCGCGACCTGCCCACCTGATGAGCCATAGACCCCCGTGGTGTTAGCCACGGGGGCGTTGTCAATGTTGGTGGAAGGTCTAACCCCCTCCCCCGGCGGACCTCCAGTCCATCCCTTACTCACGCCCCTCCCCCTCGGGGGCGGAGCGTTGCAGGCAACCTCCGGTTGCTCAGGTCCACAACTGCCCGAAGGACTAACGGGCGCCGTCACTACTCCAGGATCCCTCCAAGGATCTTCCTGGGGATACATTTTGATCTCACACCCTTATAGTGCTCCTGTAGAGGGTACCCTTCTGTACCAACCTGCATTGGATCGCCCAGTAACTCCGCCTGCTACACAAAGCAAATTGTTATTAGAAAACTATCCCCCCCTTGATGCCCGATAGCCGGGTTAGCGGTAGGGAGGGAAAACAGCGTCCATGCAGTACCGGACGTCTGGTCAAGGGGGGAGGGGGAGAGGGTCAGTCCACACGGCCAGTCAGGGGTCAAAGAGGGCATTAGGCCCGCGACCCCAGGTCATATACCCTCGGCCCCTGACCCCTCCCCCGACAGAAGTGACATCACTGGGGAGGGGACCCTCTTAGTCCCCAAACACTAGACCGCTCTATTGGGTCTGCTCCATCCTCTGGCACTAAGGGTGGCCGCCTTCGGTGGCCCGGGGCAGCCTGGCATAGTGTCAAGATCGGCCCAGACCCCAACCTGCTCACGACAACTTCCCAAATAACAGACACCACACATTGTTTTTGTTGGAGAAAGTTGCTGCAGCTTTATTTGCATAAACATTATGCCAACATGTTGGGTTATCTTACGGGCGATCCAGGGTCAGGCGCCTCTCGCGACCTGTCCACCTGATGAGCCATAAACCCCCCGTGGTGTTAGCCGCGGGGGCGTTGTCAATGTTGGGGGAAGGTCTAACCCCCTCCCCCGGCGGACCTCCATTCTACCCTTTACTCACGCCGCTCCCCCTCGGGGGCGGAGCGTTGCAGGCAACCCCCGGTTGCTCAGGTCCACAACCGCCCGAAGGACTAACGGGTCGCCGTCACTCCTCCAGGATCCCACCGAGGATCTCCCTGGGAATAAATTTTGCTCTCGCACCCTTATAGTGCTCCTGTAGAGGGTACCCTTCTGTACCTTCCTGCGTTGGATCGCCTTGTAATTCCGCCATGGCTCTGGGTGTGGCCGCCGCTGCCCCAGAGCCCCCCCACCTTCTAGAGTTCTTTCTTTACGACCTGCTGCTACTAGTGCTTCTGCTGAATCTAACAGGAAGAGGGCCATCCCCCCTTCTGCTAGGAGTATACCATCTTTGTCAAAGCACCCTGTGCATACCGCATGTAGCAACCCCTGTCTTATAATACCAACTCGACGTTGATCGGTGCATTTGTGCATAGCAATGTTGATCCACCTGCGAGATGTCTCCATCGCCTCCCCTGCCCTTGCGCCCCGCCACTAACGCCTCGGGGTAGTTTCGGACCACCATTGCTCCCAAGTCCCCAGCAAGTTGCTCAATACACACAAAAGTGCTGCTCATCAAGTGCAGCAGGCCCCTGCCCCCCAGGCAGATGTATTACACATAGTTCATTATGTACACCAACCAAATTCTTCAAACACTGATTACAATGACTCCAGGTCGCACAACAACGGCACATCACAATTGAGGTCTGTGCCCAGACCTGCCTCTTAAGGACGTTTGTAATTCTTGTAGCGACTTGACTCAACGCCCCACTTGTTTTATGTGTTCCACTGGCAAGCCTGCCTGGGAAGCTGTGGTTGATGCCCCTATTCTAGAAGCGTGGCTGCAAAAGCGCTTGCCCTGGACCTCGTTGCTTGCGACTTCCAAACACACCTCCATTATGCGCTGTACATGGTATTAGGTCAAAGTGTCCCAACAGCAAGCATCAGGAGGCCCCTCGCCTGGGGGGTGCAGCGCCCGGTATCTCGCAACTAGGCGCACTGAGCAGTATTTGGCACTTCCATCCTGTTCAACAATATAACTTTTCTTGCCCTTTCCTGGTCCATTTTAGATCTTCTCAACCTTAGAGTCAGGACCTCGCCTGTCAGGACAGCATCCCGTCTGCACAAGGCTACTCCTGTTGAGTCCTGTTTGGAACTCGCCACTAGCTCCCCCATTCTAAATGCACCACAGAAAGCCAGCGCAAAAGTTGCTGAAAAGAGAGCTGCTTCAAAAGCGGAGTGAGTGGCCCTCTAGACCCAGTGACCTACAGCCTGTTCATTCAGAGGCCTCCCTCGGCTCAAGGACATGTCCTTGCCACCTCTGGCCAGCTGTGCTGTCCAGCAACCAAAATACCCTATCAGTTCTGCCGCTCCACAGGACTGTGAACTGAATCAGTAATGCCCCTGAACCTCTCAACATCACTGCAAACTATGCTTAGGAGATGTCCCTATTAGTGCTCCATCCCCTCCATTTCAGCACTGTCAAGGCCAATCGCACCCTCCTGGGAATGGCTCACTCACGCTCCCTGCACAAAGCAAGGCCTATCTATGTGTAGCCCATAACCTTGCATTTATTGCAGACACTGTATCAGGGTTCTGTTGAAACTTAGTCTGCTTGACTGCCGAGTGCGCATTGCTCTGTCCCGGATATGATTTTTTTTCTACTCTGTTTCCGGCTGCCAAGCAGCTGACCTTGCCCACCCCAACCCTGGGCGAACTAAAAGAGGTTATACTGCTATCCATAAGCAGCTGCTGTTGCTAATGATGATCCCATACAGAACTGGTAAACTAGATGCTGTACCATATCACTTACACATGGTGCAGCACCCTAGGCCCATCACATCAAATTTACAAACCCAGGAGCAAGCCTGAGCTGGCTACCCCAGGTCCATGCTGCACACGCCTTACTTTAAGGGGCTCTACCCAACGGAGCATACGTCCCCTCTCCCCTGCTGTGTGCAAACCCTATAGTGAGTCACAAGTACTGACGTTCAGATAAAATCTGGAAAAGACCCCTGGGCACCCTCCTAAAGATACAATACCAGTTTCTGTCCATCTACCCTTATGGTTACCCCTCCTGTGATCTAAGAGCTGAGGCCAGTATTTCCCTAAGGTCATTGAGCACAACTGTGGCTGATGTGTAGGGAGTATTATACAGAAACAAAGGTCCTTAGCTTGTATAGGATCAGAAAGAGGATAAAATATAGTCCATAATCGGTGACTATATTTGTCCACTGCTCAGCCGGACAGGGTTTTTATTTTTCAATCAATGTAAGCAATTTAGGAAAATTGGTTGTAAGGCACAATCCTGTACCATACTGGAGAGAAAAGGGACAAAACAACATAAACATGAAATTATATGAATTAGGATGTAACATGTGTATTATTTTATTGCTTAAAACGTGCTTTTTTTCCTTGTACTTTTATGGTTCATAAACAAACCGAAATAAAGTTTAGAATGAATGATGAATGATGAAATTACATGCAAAACATGAGCATTATTGGCCACTTTTAAATCAGTGTCACATTAAGTATTGCCAAAAGAGTGCTAGACACAACAAGATTAGACATATTAGTCAGCTTGTGAAAGCACTGTAAAAAGTCGACGTTTCGAACCCCTCATCGGGATTGACAATATCAACATTTGCCTGCCTGGCACAATTAAAATACAACTGCCTGTTTGAGGAGGAAGAGGGGAGAGAAAAAAAAGGAAAAAAAGGCTGAGTTAGAGCCTAGTTGACAGTCTTGCGCCACAGCAAGTTTAGTTATACTTAAAACCACCTGACATGTCCCCGGAATCGACTTAACGTGTTCTACTTGTGGTGCACTAGACGTGAGAGGAATGGTCATTCAAAACAATGTGCAAGGTGACTCATGAAATTACATTTTGTTTGGGCGAAATTTCATTTTCTGATGATTAACCTTTTATTCCTATGTGTGAAGGCTGCATTACCAATACGATCAACCATTTGGAACAATAAGTAACAAGAGGCACCATTCAATTGTACAAGCATCAGTGCGCACTCATTCTGTGTTTTCAAGGTTGGGTTGGAAAAATAGGGTGGATGTTTTCGTGCCCACTTACAGGAAATTGTCGAGCACGCGATAAGCTTACCCTATCTTGTGGGCTGTGACCCCAGTTACCAATGGGGGATGAGGGATGGAGTTGTAATGCAACCCGCCTAAGGGGAGGGAAAGGTCGGGTTGGTGACATGTACCAGCCTGTGCATCGGGTTTCTAACTGTGTTACGATGTGTAAGGAGGTCATGGTAATAGCACAACCGCTACACTTAACACTGCTTCTACTCTCCCATACAAGAAGTCAGAACCGGGTTGTCACCTTGCCCCCCAAGGGCACATAACCAGGAACAACATTCAGGCTCCGAGCCCGGAGCACGCCCTGGCCAACCTGCTTCCGTTCCCACCAGTCCTTCTCAGAGTGGTGCCTGTGTACTTGATCCGATTGTCCTGAAATTAGAAAAAAAGGTTGCACTCGCATCCTGGAAGTGCTGACCCAGATCCCCACACACTGGCCCCAGTGTGTTCTTCCCCTGTACCAGCTCCGAGCCCTGGCATGCCAGCCAACTAGGCGTGGTTTGACCATTATAGAACGAAACCTGTGCGTTTCTGGAAGAAAGAACAAATCCATGAAAACAGCCCCTAACCAGCAGTGATAGGTAAGCCTATTGCTCCCTCGATTGCCAAGATCAGAGCCCTTTACTTGTGCAAAAGTTGCTGTACAAAAGAACACATTCCATTATGGCACATGGGATGCATGATATGCCCAGATACACGCAGGAGGCCGGGTCGGGCCCACTCTCTTATCCACAGACCACACAATGAACAATCTAATGTCCTTTTCACCACCACGTGAAACTCTATCAAGGGAGGGAGCCCCCAGTATAGGGACCTTGGACAATTACTTTAAATCTGCCAAGGGAGAGGTGGGTAAAGAAACCTCACTAGAGAAACGTAGGGTGGAGCGTAGGCGCTCCATAGAATCTATGAAAAACAGATCCCTGACTGAGATTACCCCCTATCCTATCTCTCAAGAGGAAGCTGCGCTCCCTAACAGCCCAAATCCCCCGACCCTTGAGGACATTCCCCTTTTACTTAGGGAAATTCCCTGCACCTTAGGGATGGTGCCGGGAAAGCATTCAGACCCAGCAGCCCCAATACTATCTGTTACCCCGGTCAACCTGGTAACCCAAACCCCTCCTATGCAAATGGCTAAGAAGAGTAAGCCAAAATCTAATGTTGTGGTTGAGGTGCATAGGCCTCCGCCTAGCAAACGTACTAGGAAATCAGTAGGGGGACGGGGAAAACCTAAATTATCCTGTCTCGATTTTGGCAAGAAACACACTAACCCACTCCTACCGGGGAAGGTTGAAGAGAGCGTGCCTACTATTCTACCCCCTAAGGATCCAAGCCCCATTATAGCTGTTACCAATAAGGACTTAGAGGCTAATACATCAAATAAAACCCCCCCATCTACATCTTTAGGGAGCATTGAATTTCTATTTCGCTCCCTCCTGCAGCCCATTAGCGATAGCTTGAAAAAAGTGGAGATTAGGCTCACTTTGCTAGAAACATCTCTTACTACCCTGAATACCCTAGTTAGTAAGCAAACTAAGCTAGTGGGAACCCATTCTTGTGTAGGGGACCCTCTAAAAGTAGGAGTTGTAACATCTGTCAACAAAGCCCCCCTAAGAGTGTGTCATCCGCCCCCCCCCTGCAGCCACTTATGGCTATCCAATTCCAGGCACAGTGTAATAACCAAACTAACGGACTCCCGCAACTATCAGACTACCCCCCTCAAAGATCCCAGGCAGAGATCAATGAAAGATCAGAGGAAAACGGTAAAACCACCCCACATTCCCCGGTCCGGCCAGCGCCAAGAGCACGGAGGCCAGATCTCCCGCCAGAAGCCAATAGCTTAACAGTGGTCTTAGCAGGTGCCCCCCATTTAAGATCAGGGGAAAATGAAGATTATCTATCCCTTAAGAAAAAGGTCATTAAATGGCTCAATTGGAACCGACCTTTACCATCTCACTTTAATAATGAGATTATTATGGTTAGAAGGGTCCCGTGGTTGGGGAAAACCAGAAAAACTATAACAGGGGATTGTATTCTGGTAACCTTTAAAGATCCGGGCACTGTGCTGCATATCTGTGAAGGTGTAAATAGATCACTGGATTCAACTATTCAGACCTTCCCAGTATCCTTCTTCTTCCCCCCCATTCGTACACGTAAGGCTCCACCGCACGATGAATGGACAAGGGTGGAACGTAGACACGGACACAGGGACCATACACAACGCCCGCATTTTCAACCACTGGGTACACCCTTCTTTCATTTTAACCGTTTCAATTGCTTGAGTGGCCTGGACGGGGTTGATTGACTTGGAGTCCACAAGCCAGTTAACTGGGAAAATGGCTCCTGCGGACTTTCTGTACTTTCTACCATGGCTACTGGCATAAGCTCTGGCGTATCGGACAATCTAGTGGCTCCTGATAATGGCACCAGGGGTCCTTCTCATTTACCTGTTGACAATGTAGATACAGTTGAGGGAAGAGACCGGGACCCTCTGCCTGTGGACAACGGTTCGCTTAGTCACTCTGAGCCATTTGCCCAAATTGCTGCCCGTGCCCCAGGCCTTCCGGCAGAAATGGTGCCTGGAACTTTCTTCCCCAACCCCCATGGCTTGTCAACCGATACCCCTGAACATTTGAAGTTAATTTGCTGGAACATTGCGGGTTTGGCCAACAAACTGGGCGAGCCAGATTGGGTAAATTACATTGAGACGGGTGATGTGTGTATGTTCCAGGATACCTGGGCCAGAGAGGACTATGGGCATCAAGGCTATGCATCATTCTCCATCCCAGCAAGGTGGGAGGGCAAAGGCCGTCCGTCAGGGGGACTCACGACGTGGGTCGCTTCCCATTTGGGCTGTGTGGCCACACGGTGGCCGTTTACTTCCGAAGATATCCTTGTGGTCTCACTACTATGACCAAATAAAACTAAACTTGTATTGGTCAACGTCTATTCCAGGCCGATGGGGATGGCAAAGGAATCACCAACCATTGATGAACTTACGAATTTTTTATCTGAACTGCCGAAGGATTCATATTATTTGGTGGGTGGGGATTTTAACTCCCACTTTGAGCCACTCCCCGGCCTCCTGGAAGGGCTTTCACTGGAAGAAGATGCCAGGTGGGCAGTGCCCGCGGTGGAAGCACCTTCCGCGAAAGCTTGGACTCCACTAGCATTACAAATTACTGCCCTCACCCTAAGGTTCGGACTCAGAGCCTGTAATGGGCGAATGAAATCCGATATACCTAGTAAAACTACTTATAATAGACAGGGGAGAGAGTCCCGCTTGGACTACGTCTTGGCTCAACTAGTGAGGTGGACTACAATTCGGGATTTTAGGGTGATGGAAAGGATTGAGAGTGATCACAATGCCCTTGAGCTCGACCTGGTCCATCCAGGCCCCCAAGCTCTAGTGCCCACAGTGGAAGGGAATAAACCCGCACTCCTCCTGGACAATAGCAGGAGAAGAATCAGGTGGGAGCACCTGGTTACAACCAAGGATAAACTCCCTTTGCTATATGCTGAGATTATTCCCATTCTGGAAATTATGGGGAGTTCTGACAGCGAGGTAAACAATATAGACTCCCAGACTAATTTGTATAAGGCCCACGAGGACCTTATAAAAATCGCGGCACGCCATTTCACTAGCAGCCCACGAAAGCCCAGGGAGAGGCGCCAAGGCAAAGCATTGTGGTATAATCTAGCATGCAGAAGGGCTAAAACAGAACTTCTTGGAGTAATCAAGGAGCGTTCAGGAGGGGAACGCCTGAAACAAAGCCGGCGAGCCTATAGAAAGCTTCTTGCCCAGGCTAAAGTAGAATGGGAGGAAAATCAGTGGGAAGAACTCACGAAGGCTTTAGCGCTTCAAAATCAACACCTGTTCTGGAGGACAGTGAATGGGGGGTCAGGGAACCTACAATCGGCACTAGAGCCCAATATAGCACCTGGGGTCTGGCAGGCTCACTTTCAGTCCTTATACAGCTCTGAGCCGGGAGAACTCCCTGCGGTTACTGAGGTGGACGGGCCGGGCTACCAAGGGGAGCTAATAACGCTTGGTGAGGTCACTGCTGCCATCTCAGGCCTGGCTTCTGGGAAGGCGCCGGGACTGGACAGCTTACCGGGGGACTTGTTCAAACAGGAGCCCACTGTCTGGGCGCCTTACCTCGTTACCCTTTTCAACAGTGTTCTCGGTGGGATGGAAATCCCTAGTACTTGGCTGGGGGCAGAGGTGGTCCCCATCTTTAAAAAGGGTTCCCCTCTCCTCCCAGCCAACTACAGACCAATTAGTCTAATAGACGTACCGCAGAAACTGTTTGGCAGGGTTTTGCTGAATAGGCTTCAGGATTGGATGGAGGAGGTGGGAGCCCTCAGTCCCTACCAGGCGGGGTTTAGAAAGGGGGTATCCACAGTGGACCAGGTTTTTAGACTGAACTTAATCTACTGGAAGACAGCAAAGTTCGACGGCGGCAGTTTGTACACAATTTTTGTGGACCTACGGGCCGCCTTCGACCTGGTCCCCAGGGGGAAACTCTGGAGCGTCCTGGCAGAGATGGGCGTCCCCCCAGACATCCTTTCAATCTTACAGAGGCTGCACCACAGTAACTACGCCCGTGTGAGGTGTGGGAGGTCGGGGGAACTGACTGATAGATTCCCCGTTGGCCGAGGGGTAAGGCAGGGCTGTGTGATGGCGCCGACCCTCTTTTGCCTCTTTGTCAACGGGGTAATCGCCCATCTCAGTGCCACCGATCATACCGACGCCCCTAAACTAAAAGGCAGCAGGGTGCCCGCGATCATGTTTGCGGATGACACCCTGTTGCTATCCAAAACCCCTATGGGTATACAAAGGATACTCGATTCCTTCATGGCCTTTTGCCTTAATAGAGGACTAGAAATGAATGCCACAAAAACCAAATTCATGGTTTTGAATCCAAGCCAGAAACTGCGCCCGAATCCACAACTGGGAGCCGTGCGGCTCGAGAGAGTAGCCACCTTTGAATATCTTGGTGTGACCCTTAACGAAACCATGACTTGGGGATCCCACCAGGGTAGGGCAAACCTAAAACTTATACAAACCACTGGGGGCATTGCCCGGATGATGACTGGCTCGTCGTACCGTCCATTGGGGGCTCTAATCCAGATATATAAGGCCCAGGCTAGGGGAGCGACTATGTACGGGGCTGAATTGTGGGGTCATATGCCCTGCCATAGCCTGTCAGTAACAGAAAATAAGTTTATAAGATAGATAGCCGCACTCCCCCCGAGTACCCCGCTCCTTCCCTTGAGGCTTGACTTAGGGCTACGACCACTAGCTGACGAGATAAGCCTGAGACCCATCGCCTTCTGGCGTAGGCTATGGAGTAGTGATGATCTCGCAGACTACAGGGCGGAACTGGTCGAAATACTGAATCACCCCAAGGTGCTTAGTATCCCCTGGGTCAAAAACATTAAAGCAACCTGTATGGAACTAGGGCTCCCTGAGTTATGGACGGAGCCGGCGACGGCAGCATTAAACATTTCTAAGAGGTCCCTGTCGAATTTGTACCACGAACGCAAATGGGCAAGGGCTAAAGCTGCCCAGCCAGACGGGTCACTATCATCTGTGTTCTTGCAAAGTAAGGATCTTTATAGGTTTGAGAAGGCTCTGGATCCCATCTACCCCATACTTGCCAGAAAGCTGTTCCTCCAGTGGAGGTACGGCACAATGCCCTTCCGGTCCTTTACAAGCTTGTGGTCATCGGCTTCCCCTGTAAAGCACTGTCCTGTATGTGTGGATAAGGAGGAAAATGACCTGCATGTGATCTTCTTCTGTCCAGCCTACAGGGCAGCCAGAAAATACTGGCTCCTTCCCTTGATAAGGAATATGGGTGGCAGGGAATATGCACCAATCTATAGGATTTTAAAATCTGATGTTACCGGCCCAACTGTTTTTGCACTCTCAAAGTTTTTTATTAATGTATGGTATACACGTAATCGCCTTTTAAAAGAAGTTGGGTAGTGCTTAGAAATTCCTATGTTTTTTTAAGACATTTAACTTTGTATATGAGTCTTTTACATATGTACCCAATGTTTTATCTGTTATGATGGAGTTACATGTGATTTATTTTGTACTGTGTATCTTTTATGACCAAATGGTCGAAATAAAGATTGGAATGAATTATATGAATTAGGATGTAACATGTGTATTATTTTATTGCTTAAAACGTGCTTTTTTTCCTTGTTGTACTTTTATGGTTCATAAACAAACCGAAATAAAGTTTAGAATGAATGATGAATGATGAAATTACAGGCAAAACATGAGCATTATTGGCCACTTTTAAATCAGTGTCACATTAAGTATTGCCAAAAGAGTGCTAGACACAACAAGATTAGACATATTAGTCAGCTTGTGAAAGCACTGTAAAAAGTAGATGTTTCGAACCCCTCATCAGGATTGACAATATCAACATTTGCCTGCCTGGCACAATTAAAATACAACTGCCTGTTTGAGGAGGAAGAGGGGAGAGAAAAAAAAGGAAAAAAGGCTGAGTTAGAGCCTAGTTGACAGTCTTGCGCCACAGCAAGTTTAGTTATACTTAAAACCACCTGACATGTCCTCGGAATCGACTTAACGTGTTCTACTTGTGGTGCACTAGACGTGAGAGGAATGGTCATTCAAAACAATGTGCAAGGTGACTCATGAAATTACATTTTGTTTGGGCGAAATTTCATTTTCTGATGATTAACCTTTTATTCCTATGTGTGAAGGCTGCATTACCTATACGATCAACCATTTGGAACAATAAGTAACAAGAGGCACCATTCAATTGTACAAGCATCAGTGCGCACTCATTCTGTGTTTTCAAGGTTGGGTTGGAAAAATAGGGTGGATGTTTTCGTGCCCACTTACAGGAAATTGTCGAGCACGCGATAAGCTTACCCTATCTTGTGGGCTGTGACCCCAGTTACCAATGGGGGATGAGGGATGGAGTTGTAATGCAACCCGCCTAAGGGGAGGGAAAGGTCGGGTTGGTGACATGTACCAGCCTGTGCATCGGGTTTCTAACTGTGTTACGATGTGTAAGGAGGTCATGGTAATAGCACAACCGCTACACTTAACACTGCTTCTACTCTCCCATACAAGAAGTCAGAACCGGGTTGTCACCTTGCCCCCCAAGGGCACATAACCAGGAACAACATTCAGGCTCCGAGCCCGGAGCACGCCCTGGCCAACCTGCTTCCGTTCCCACCAGTCCTTCTCAGAGTGGTGCCTGTGTACTTGATCCGATTGTCCTGAAATTAGAAAAAAAGGTTGCACTCGCATCCTGGAAGTGCTGACCCAGATCCCCACACACTGGCCCCAGTGTGTTCTTCCCCTGTACCAGCTCCGAGCCCTGGCATGCCAGCCAACTAGGCGTGGTTTGCCATTATAGAACGAAACCTGTGCGTTTCTGGAAGAAAGAACAAATCCATGAAAACAGCCCCTAACCAGCAGTGATAGGTAAGCCTATTGCTCCCTCGATTGCCAAGATCAGAGCCCCTTACTTGTGCATCAGTTGCTGTACAAAAGAACACATTCCATTATGGCACATGGGATGCATGATATGCCCAGATACACCAGGTTTTTTAAAAGAAAACGCATTTCATTTGTCACAGGGAATGCATGATTTGCCCACACTCTGCCACTGCTTACAGAGAGAAAACCCCAATTATTGCCCAGTAAAACAACAAATTGCCCAGACTCATCAGTTGTTTTACAATAGAGAACATCCAATTATAGCACAGGGGCTACCAACTATGCACCGGCTCACCAGTTAACTAGACAACAAGAGAGATGACTGGGCTGTTCCTAGGGGGAGAAAGAAAGGAGAAGGTCACTAAGGTGTAAGGGCTAGTGCTCAATGGAGGACCACCCCAGGGTATCCAATTTGTTGGATATAATGGCTCACACACCCTTGCGAGTGTCATGCTTCATCATAGGCAATGCTCCTCGTCGGGCTGGCGGTGCAATGCCCAATTGGCTCACCTCAAAGAGGAGCTCTTTATCGGAGATCTTTTATCCAACTGCCTATGGGTGAAGTGGGGGTGAGGGGCCAGGACAGAGTAGATAGTGCGGGTGAGGATAAAATGTGGTACAAGGTACCGGAAAACAATTTTATTCTGGTGGTCCTCAACCACAATTAAAATCAAGGGCAGCCGGTGTTCATGGGAACTTTGGTTTCCCAGATTGGACCGGGGCTAAATTGCAAGTGGTGTGGTCAACATGTTTCTCGCTTCTAGTACATTGACTGCGATTCTTCAGGACCTAGTAAAAAACTACAATCTACAAAACATGACCTAATGATTAGTATCAGTGTTAAATGCAGCACATAAGTTGTACTACCTGTTTGACCCTGCCCTTGCCTAAAGAGGGGAGACAAAGGAGAACTTTACCACAGGTAAGTAACAACATGTGACCCTGTAGTGACCATGAACACACTGTGAAAAAGTGACATACTAGTGGAGATAGTGACTAGTATGTGGTTAAAAACAAGTTAAAAAACTGGTAGCAGCAGTATCCATTAAAACTTAATCGGAGACCCAGGGGATCGGAAATACTGTTATTCACCTAAAGGTTAGAGTTATGGGGTGTCAACAGTACCCGGTGGGTCTGACATCAAGGGAGAAGCCATAGGGGTTGAGGCTGAGGACGGAAGGATAAGGGTGGGCTGGTATTAAGGTAAATAGTAACCCTAGATACATGTTTTTCCAGTAGTTAGAGCCCCACCATTGGCGTTGTATAGATGGTACACTTACTTTCTACTGCTTGTGTCAGGGCCAGTAATGCCTACCCATCTCACCGGGTCCGGATAGTGGAGAGCCGGTCGTGTTTCTCCTCATTAAGTAGCAACCCGGGTGTGGTCTAAGAATCCCAAACAGGAAGTAGAACTCCCCGGTAGGTCATGTGCTTAAGGTGTTTGATCGGGCGGCCATGATGGAGTGGAGGGTAGTGTATAAAAAGTAAGTAAATATAGCCTGGGTTTTATCGCTATGTGGCAACGTTGTTCAGTGGTGAGCGAATTAGCCATATTTTGTCTGGTCTCTTAATCTGGCATTTGTTCAGTGTTGTTAGACAGATATTGTCACAGGAATTAACCATAGTCTCAAATATTGGGGCAAACCAGAGGAAGTACATTGAACTGGGCATAGGTCGCTAGGCAGATCAGGGATGCATATGCAGAGACGTGTTCACAGAGCGCTCCTTGGAATATCCTCATTCAATCCCCGGCTATCTGTGGATAATCGGTGTATCCACCACTGTTCCTTCAGGAAAAGATTGTGCTTGGATCTGTCTGGGGAGGTTTCAAGAACTAGCCAGGACAATGAGTCAGCTGTGTGGTTCTGTTCTAAGTAGTGTCTGCACATCTTAGTGTTTGTTTTCTTGCAACGAAAGTTGCTTCTATGTTCAGAGATTCGGATTTTCACGGGGCGCGAGGTCATGCCCGCGTATTGGAGACCGCATGGGCATCTCAATAAGTAGATGCAGTTGAGAGTGTTGCAGTTCGTGTGACCCCGTAATTCCCCCCGAAGGTGTCCGTCAGGAGGATAGTTTTGTATGTGCTGGTGAAGGGGCACACACTGCAGGAGCCGCACTGGTAGTGTCCCTGTACAGGCAGTAGTTGCCACAGAGTGGTTTGTTTAGGTGGCTCAGCCTTCTTTGGTCTAGTATGCACCAGAATATCCTTAATATTCCTTGACCTTTTAAAGGCAAATCTGGGTGTGGTAATATTAAGGTCGCCCGTGTTCAGAATTTGCCAGTGTCGTTTGATTATCTTTTTGATTTCGTTTGAGACAGGCGAAAAGGTGGTGACACAAGTAAGGAAATCTGCCTCCTCTGTCGTCCGGGTATTGTATTCAAGGAGGGCACCCCTATGGTTGTTTTGTGCACGTTTGTGTGCCCTAGATATCTCTCTGGTGGGGTACCCTCTATCCCTCAAGTTTCTGGATAGTAGGGAGGACTCAGTTTTGTAATCTGGCAGGTTGGAACAGTTGCGCCTGACCCGCAGGAATTGTCCGAAAGGCAGGTTCAGTCTCAGGGCCTTAGGGTGGTGGCTGGTAAAATGGAGCAAACTATTGCAGTCTGTTGGTTTACGATACATGGTGGTATCTATTTTACCCCCCTCCTAGTACCAGGATATCATCAATGAACCTCCTCCATAGTTTGATGTTAAGATGGTAGGGGTTCGCTGGCCCATTGGTGTGTCTTTCTTCGAAGTCTGCCATGTAGAGGCAGGCTACCGAGGGGGCAAAAGTGCTGCCCATGGAAGTCCCCTGGGTCTGATGGTAATGCTGTCCTTTAAACTCGAAGTAGTTCTCCGTAAGGGCAAGGGTAGCACATTCCATAATGAAGGAAGGTGGCGTAGGAGAGCTCCAGTCTTCAGCACTAAGCATTCTCTCTATCACCCCTAGTGAGGCCCTCTGAGGGATGTTGGTATAGAGGGCCTCCACGTCTAGGGTGATGAGAAAATCGACCTGGATATCCCCCTGTAGATTATCCAGCAGGCGTAGGACATCAGTGGTTTCCTGGACGTAGGAAGGTATTCGTTTTACCAGCGGCTGTAGGAAGTGGTCACAAAACTGTGATAAAGGCTCTAGGACAGACTCAATGCCTGATACAATCGGGCGTCCTGGTACCGGGGTGGTCCCCTTATGTATTTTAGGGAGGATGTAGAAATAGGGGTCCTTCGGTTCTTTTTTGGATAGAAAGTCAGCCTCCTTTTTAGAGATCCACTCCTGACATTCAGCAGACTCAACTAGCCCAGTGATAGCAGTTTTCTGGCGCTCAGTGGGGTTGGATGGGATGGGGGTATAGTATTGCCAATCCCCTAGTTGTCTAAGACATTCAGTGTCGTAGTCAGTGGTATCCATTAGGACTGTGGCCCAACCCTTGTCTGCCTGTTTAATAGTGATGGTCTGATCGTTGGCTAAGGAATCTAGCATCTGTCTTTCAGAATTAGAGAGGTTGTGGTGTTTCTTGCTCGGTCTCAAAGGGCCATATGTATCAAGCTAATTAGCATTCGCAAAGGCCGAAATTCTGCGAATTTCGACCTTTGCGAATGCTAATCAGACAAATGGTATTTATCAAACATGTTTGATGCAAAATAAGGAATAGCAACATTTGCTATTCCTTATTTTGCGATTGCACTTAAGGAATCGCACATTTTGCGATTCCTTAAATGCAATGTATCAAACAAGAAATATGCAAAAAATGCCATTAAGGATTCGCAAATTACCACCAACTTCTAGTTGGTGGTAATTTGCGAATTCCTTTCAAAAAACTTTTTTCCAAAAAACAAAAGGTGCCATATGACGCCCATATATGCCCTTAGGGCATGTATGTGCGCCATATGCCCCCAAATGTCTTTTTCAGGGGTGCAGCAGGGTGTTCTTGAGACACCCCTGCACCCTTGGAAAAATTCCTAATTTGCGATTAGCAATTAGCTAATCGCAAATTAGGAATGGTAAGGAATCGCTATTATATAGCGATTTTGTACATACATACCGTTTTGCGAATTCCAAATAGCGATTCCTTAAAATTCGCTATTTGGAATTCGCTAAACGGAAGTATGATACATATGGCCCATAGACCCAATGTCTTTGAGCACAGCCTGCTCATACGTGAGGATTTCATTGGGGACCATCCCACTATGTGGGGTGAAGTTCGAAGGGTTATGGAGACCTGAGTCAGTTGGAATCTCTTGTGGTCTCCCATCAAAGAAAGCTCTTAACCTGATCTTATGGAAACATTTCTGGATTTCACAGCTCTGTTGGAAGTGGTCAATCTTAGGTGTAGGGACGAACCCGAGTCCCTTCTGGAGCACTTCTTCTTCACCTGCAGTAAGTTGGCGTGAAGAAAGATTCACTACTAAGCTTACTTTCATGCTGTCTTGCTCCTGGTGTCCATCCTTTGACCTTGAGTGTCCTCCCATTGTACCCTCTTGTCTGGCCCGTTTCCTCGCTTGCGCCCGCGTCCTCTGCCATGGCCTCTGTCTAAAAAAGGCTGCTGGTTGATGCCATGGTGGGCAAATTGAGGTGGATACTGGGATGCATACGGTGGCACAGGGTATGGAAATTGGGGGTATTGCCAAAACGGTGGGCCCTGAAGAAGAGGGTGTGGGTAAAATGATTGTCCACGTCCCCCTCCTCTCTTCCCCCTCCGGGGTTGTGATTGCCAATCATCACCGCTAGAGTTGCTGTCACTATTTGATCCTCTCCTGGAGGAATTAGCACTGGAGTCTGAAAGGTAGCTCGTCCCCGGAGGGGCGTAGTCATCCTTTAAATATGGATAGACCTTTTCTTTAGAAAAACGCTGGATATCTTTCTGTAACTTGGTTACCTTTTGCTTCATCAGAAATTCTTTATGTTCAGAGATTTCTTTGTTCAATTCAGCCAGCTTGGTTTTGAAGCCTGGATTCTGCCGGGCACTCTTCAGTGCATTTTCTGCAATCTGAATCTTGGTGAGCAGTTCATCCACTAATCGTTTTGCTGTATTGACCAATAAAATAAGGAGGTCGTGTGTACACTTCCAAGAGATTAATGACCATTCGATCTTGAATTGGCCATCCTCCCAGAATATCCTGGGGAAGTTTTTAACGATAAGGCCATTAGGTGCTATTTTTGCCTTAAAATACTCAGCCATGAGTGCTCCATGTAGAGTAATTCTAACCCACTCTCTTTTCATATCGGAGAGTGATTTCCAATCCGCTGAGTAGCTCCCAGTGGCTGTTTCTGTATCGAAGCCAAGGATGGATGCCGCATCATCATCACCGAAACTCAATCCTTGTCCATCCATCTTGTGGTGGTAAAGATATAGAGAGGTGAGATGAAGGTGTAAATGGAAAAGGAACAGGAAAGTGTAGGTACCCTCAAAAAAGTTAACAGGGCCCGTGGATCTCTCAGTTATTAACTGAGGATAGAAAAGTTGGGGGAATGAACTAATCTTACCCGCCAAGCAGTGAATCCCCACGGTGGTAAGCCGTGCAGAGAATGTAACAAAGGGTAGGGGAGGACAAGGATCAACTGTGATCCAGTAGGGCTTTGATTACCATTCAGAGAAAAGAGAATGGAAGGTCCGGCCGCAGTCGTAGCCCCAGATATCAAGACAACAAGAGAGATGACTGGGCTGTTCCTAGGGGGAGAAAGAAAGAAGGAGAAGGTCACTAAGGTGTAAGGGCTAGTGCTCAATGGAGGACCACCCCTGGGTATCCAATTTGTTGGATATAATGGCCTCACACACCCTTGCGAGTGTCATGCTTCATCATAGGCAATGCTCCTCGTCGGGCAGGCGGTGCAATGCCCAACGGGCTCACCTCAAAGAGTTAGTTAACTACCCAGGTATTACTGTGTAACCTGCACGCCCCACAACAGGGACAGTAATGACATCCGGGAAGAACATGGGTCTCCCAGACCCTCGCACACTGCCCCCAGTGTGCTACGACACTTCTACCTGTTGATAGTTCAGGTGGCCCCCCATGTGAGTAGGGCGGTTCTCCATCTTGGTTCCTGCATTTGAGACATAAACATCCATTAGAAGCCATGCCCCCATCATATACCAATATGGATTCTCTGCAATGAGACAGGGGCCATCAATACCCCCCACGCTACCAAGGCCAAGCCTGTCAGTTACGAGCACTAGTTTGCTAACTCGATCGCCAGGATCAGAGCCCCTTACTTGCACACCAGTTGCTGTACAAAAGAACACATTCCATTGTTGCACATGGGATGCATGATATGCCCCGACACACCAGTTGTGAAAAAGAAAGCGCATTTAAATGTTATCACTGGGCATGCATGATTTGCCCACAGACTACCACTGCTTACCGACAGAACACCCCATTTATTGCCCAGTAAATCAACAAGAGAACATCAAAATATTGCACAGGGGCTACCTAATATATCCCGGCTCACCAGTTAACTACCAATGTATTACTTTGATGAGTGTAACCAGCGCGCCCCACACCCGGAACAGTAATGACACCTGGGGAGAACATGGGAATCCCAGACCTTAGTACACTGCCCCCAGTGTGCTATGCTCCTTATACCTGTTGATAGTTCAGGTGGCCCCCCATGTAACCTGCTCTCCAGCGCGGTTCCTGCATTTGAGAAACAAAACATTCCTTATAAGCCCCCCCCCCTTATCTAACAATCTGGATTCTCTGCAATGAGACAGGGGCCATCAATGCCCCACACGCTACCCAGGCCAAGCCTGTTTGGAGTTACGAGAACTCTTTTGTCCACATACCTTCACCCTTCCAAATGTAATAGTTGTCCTCTCTATTATCTGAAGGAAGACCTTACATTAAAGAAATTCTATTCTCCTTGCCTCTGGAAATGCCTTCCCAGTGTGTTCTAGTGGATTGAGAGTCTGCCCATTATTGCAGTATTATCCTTCTGAGTTAGGTCCTCTTTTGTAGCATGCACAAGTCACTAATCTCTGGTAACACACTGTTTGGTACTTCTTACATTCTGTTTATTCCGGTACTTGCACGAGTGGCACCATTGCCTACATAACGTATGTTCTCATGTTTGACTGTCTGCCATGTATTGCAGTATTTTTCCTCACTAGTACTATATATGCTTTAGTAATGTGCACACATGACACATTTCCCTCCTGTAATGCACCGTTTATATCTCTTGTACTGTCTGCTCATGTTTGTCACTTTGCTTCATGTAACTTAGCGTTTGCTTTTGTAATGAGTTCACATATCGTACTCTCGAGTATCAGTTCTGTTCCCACTGTGAAGCGCTCTGACACCATCGGGTAGAGTCCGCGCTATCTAAAGCCTGGAGCATTGAGCTGCAGAGGCCTGCCAACAGGGTTCCTTTCACCTCTGCATATTAAACTAAACAGTCTAATCAGCGGCGAGCCTCTAGACTTGAAAGGTTAGTTCAGTCATTCCTTGCTTTACTGCTCGGTTTTAATCTATGCTCACCCTCCAGGAGTTTCTGCATCAGGTGGTTATGATTTCATGCACTCATTTCCTTATGCAAAGCCACTTACATCCTAGTAGGCCCTCACTGTTCCGGTTTAACTTTGGTTAATTCGTTAGCATAGATTCCATGGCCCCAGCACTTCAAGACAGAAAGGATGAATCAAGGCCACTATTTTCGACAACACTAATACGCTTTTAAAATGATCAACGTTGATAATAACCATCAGTTATTAACGTATCTAATTATAGTGTGATGCTATATACACACCACCTACACAGCGTTTGTGTGGACCTTAAACGCAATGAAGAACCTTCATGAACTAATTGCAATAACAAAGTCATGCCCGCAAACTATTTACTACTTTGGACACATCACAAACACGGGTCACTCCGTTGACCATTCATGAAGTGAGCCACGATGTCCTTCTCTGACCGATTGCCTGCATGGATATAAAGCAAGACCTCAACCAAGCCCCGACCCCTCCCCTCCCCCTCAACCACCAGACCCCTGGTGAGGCTGGACGAGCTGGAGGAAAATGCATAAGATAAACCTCATGGTGTTGTGTTACCTTTGCCATTGTAATCGATATAATTGTCACATGACATCTCACCCCATGCATTGATTCATAAGGCATGCACTGGCCCTTAAGATGGCCTCCATCTCAGCAGCCTCCGGTCTCGAGGGAAGCCGAATAGGTTTCTACAAGAAAGAGCTCCATAACAAATGTTTACGTGGACTCCGTATCTTTTCCCGCGATTGACCATGAGGCCCTAGAGCCTGAGAACAACATACGCCATTGAATTGCAGAAAATTCGTATGTATATATTGTTTCATGCAAAAATAGGCATATATTTCACTTTTTGGAGTGGTACTCACAGGGCTGGACCCTGTGACGTCCTGAAGAAGAGCTGAGGGGTACAGCTCGAAACTAGTTGACTTTTTTACTAGGGTCTTGTTCTCATAATAGAATCAGCTCACCTAGTAAACCACCCCACTTTTAATATATCCGCTAGGAGCACAAATAACGTTTTTCCAGCCCACTAGTAGGATATTTTTAACTCACACCACTCCACTCACTTCCCCCTTTTTTCACATGACATTACACATAGTTTACAATTAAAAAGTGCCCCTACGCAGTACCGTTAGTTGCAGAATGCCTCAAACCGCAGCGGGTTGGGAAGCCCCTATGATGAAGCATGTCACCGTGAAGAAACTCCGGTGAGTGAGGGAACTAAAGAAAAAAAGTTTTTTCCTCCTACCCAATATCTCTTCTTGTTTGAGACATATTCAATGCTGAAAGGGACTCAATTCTGTAAGCTAGGTTCTCTTGATCTAATTTTTCGGATTGTTTTTGTACGTACCTCCATCTCAGCAGTACATTGCGCAACTTATTCACGTAATACATACCTCACTAACATAGGCTTTGCTCTTGTGCTCAATTGCAATAATGTACCTCTACTTAAACACCTAGACATTACCTGGGTATATTAAGGTAATGTGCATACACATTGGCACAAAGGGTCATCAGAAAGAGAAGTTACCTCTCATGCACCCAGGGTATACGCCACTTGTGCCTGAATATTACCATTAATTCCATCACATTGAAGAGACATGATCAATTCACTCAGAGTCCTTCACTGGTACATACATCTAATCGCCTAGTTGCTATAACAAAGAGCGACCATCTCTTTATGTGCACACCTTATGTAACCCAAACCAGTATTATGCTTAGAATATCGTTACAAGCACCCTCGTAGCAAACTCCAGGTGCTGTACCATAGGCCAGAATCATGCTCTTTGAAGATTGGGCTCACGGGAACACCTACTTCCCCCAATTGGCCCAGTGGCGGAACAAAACAGAGATCTGTCACGGGCAACACCCTCCGCAAATACACGTTCATTTGTTCACTAGTAATGTCCTCCTCACGTAACAGTTCCGTTCTTCATATGAAGTGCTATGTAATCTGTATCCTACTTACCTGGCAAACTCTTGACGGACAAAGTGGGAGAACCGACATCGCGGGGGAAGCAGCCTGCTACTGACATTGCATATAACATAGTCAAAATGGTACACAGAGAAAAGCTTGCACGGATCGGGCTTCCTTGCTCGAGCGTCTGCCACATACTGAAATTCCGTTACACATCGCGCTGCCCCGCCGCTTACCAGACGCGCTTTTTCCGCTGACCTCGCCGGGAAGGCAGCCCACAAGGCACAAATTGCCATATTTATAAAAATTGCTGGCACTCGCCTCCCTCCCCCCTGCACGGAAGCACTGTGGCAGTGAGCGGCCTGACTCGGACGCACACGCGAGCCCCAGTGGCAGACCCGCTCATGCAAGCAAAGCCAGACCCAGCCAAGGCGCAGCGTGAGCACCCCGCCTGAAGCACGCAGCTCCCCCCCAGAACTTGAGGGAGGGGACACGGGAGGCCGGGCGCATTCAGACGCCAGCTCTTCGAACAGCCCCCCGCCCCACCCTCCCTACCGCCCGCATCAGGCCACCAATCATCCCTGAGACCCGAGCAAGACCCGGGGAGGACCCCGCACCACAGGCCTGCAACCCGGCCCCCACCTAATGTAGACCGAGCCCGGCATTCCAGGGGAGGAGGGGGGGGGGGGGGAGGGGCGGAACAGAGGAACAGCCTAATCACCTCCAAAAACAGCGTCCAGGCAGCACCGCACGTCTGGTCCAGGGGCGGGAGAGGGTCAGTCCACACGGCCAGTCATGGGTCAAAGAGGGCATCAGGCCCGCGACCCCAGGGCATATACCCTCGGCCCCTGACCCCTCCCCCGCCGGAAGTGACATCACTGGGGGGGTGGACCCTCGGAGTCCCCAAACACTAGACCTCTCTATTGGGTCTGTGCCATCCTCTGGCACTACGGGTGGTCGCCACCTTCGGTGGCATGGGGCAGCCTGGCATTGCAGAGCATCCTCAGCATAGGGCCCCTGTACACTAGACGACAGTCCTGGGATACACTCACCTGTGGGTACAGCATCACTGAAAAATTATACTGTTTGTGTGCGTGCTATTTAAAAAAACAAAAGCTCACATACCCCCATAGTTATCACCAGCAACATACTGACATGATACTACATGAGTGAAAACAGTCAGTGACTGTCAACAGAGAAAACAAGGGACAGTGAGTCAGGAAAGACATGGCTTGGTAGTTCGGGCTGGACTGTTCCCATGAGGCACAGGGTCAAGGCTGATTTGCATATAGCCATTGTCTGACCTAGGGTGGTGTGGAGTGCAAAAAAACGATGGATTTAGGCCCAGATCTTTGTACTGGGGTGAATGTAAGACATTGTTCTACATTCTGTCCATCAACTGTGGTTTTTGCAATTTAAAAAACAAAAGCACACATACCCTCACAGTTATCACCAGCAACATACTGATATGATAGTACATGAGTGAAAACAGTCAGTGACTGTCAACAGAGAAAACAAGGGACAGTGAGTCAGTACCATACAGCAGGTTAGGGCTTTCATTTCTTCCCGAAATTGGCTCCAGGCAACATGATCTTTTCTTACGCTGTTTCATCCTGCACATTTGGAGGCTTGACGTTAATGTGAACATTGGGGCTCAGCAACACCATTACTGCCGTTCTAAAAATAGTTAAAGGGACTGCAAGGAGTGGTGGCGCAATGAAAATAAACTGCGACTAGTGGTAGGGAACAATGTAAATAAATGTTCAAATGAAAAGAAGCAGACGGGCAACAGCGTTTCTGTCAGAGGGTGGTCAGAGGGGGAAGCAGCAACAGGCCAAAAGGAACGTTAAAAAAACAAGTTCTGTAAAACAACAGATGAAGAAAGAAAGCGTAAGATAACCGTGCATTGCCGGTGCTCCTTAGCCTTAACCGTAACTATTGGATCTGCTGAACAACTAAGGAGGCAGCAAAGAAGAGGGACGAAGGAGGGAGCCAATGGTAAGTAGCAGGCAGGTATAAAGTGTTTTATTAAATACAACAGGTCTTGCAGCAGCGCATGCGCGCTGATGTTTGACCTAAAAAAAGAAGTGGGGGGACTGACCTAATTTAGCAGTATGCAAGTGTCATCACGGCGGGCGACATCAAGGCGCCAACACGTGTGACATCACGGCACACGACTTCACACATGGCGTCACAGGAATTGAATTCATAGAAAGTGGCATCACAAGCCACAACTTTACAGGAAGTGGCATTACAAGAAGTGACATAAGATCTAAACCCCTCACATATGTTTAGCAGGTCTATCATGTGTACGTTTGCCCGCATTACGAGGACAATAGCACAGTGAGCTTTGGAAGATGATATGTGACTTTTACACCTAGCAATCCCCCAGTATTATGTAACACATCCTGTACATTCATTTACAAACGTATATAAATTATTGTACATGTAATATGCACGGGGTGTTGTAAAGCGCTCTGACACCCTGCATTGGGATGAACAAAGTGAAAAGCTGCCTCTCTTAAGTATGTGTGAAGTGCTATCAAGGTGTGAGCCTTTGTTTCCCCTCAGATTCATTTGCATCAGGTGTGAGGCCCCTGACTGTCCCAGCCGAGAGACTGAACAAAAGGAGACCTGATGACCCCTCAAATTCGGCCTTTGTTATTTACCCAGTAGGAGTCTTAAATCAGAAAGCCCCGTCCCTGCCTGCACCTTGTTGCTTGTTGCAGATGGAAAGCAGACAACGTGCAGGTGCTGCTGAAAGTGTCCAGGTGTTTGGAAATTACACAGGGACGAGTTCTCCACATTATTCAGTAGGGCTCAAATTCTTGGCAGGACAACGTTCACCCTTCCGCAACTTGAATCAGATGGTAGGCTCCACGCAGATCCAATTTTGTGAACACATTGGCCTCCTTGACCTGGTCTAGAAGCACTGATATGAGGGGAAGAGGATATCTGTTTCTGTTTTTAATTGTGACCCGATTCAAGGCCATATAGTCTATGCAAGTCCTTAATTCACCTTTCTTCTTTTTAGGGACGAAAAACAAAGGAGAAGAAACTGGGGACTGAGAAGGACGAATAAACCCATTGGCCAAATATTGGCCCAGATACTCCTTCAAGAAGGTATTCTCCTTTTTCAGTGAGTGCATAGATTCTGCTACAGGGTAAGTTGGCTCCAGGATCTAATTCAATCTTGCAGTCGTACGGTCTGTGTGGGGGAAGTTCTTCCGCTTTAGCTTTATCAACGACTGCCTTCAAATCCTCATACTGCGGGGGAATAACCACAGAGTCAATGGCTCCAATCACAACTGGTCTTGAGGCTAAGGACCTTGCTGGAGAAATCTCGTCATTTCCCTTTTGGGAATGTAAACAATGTTCTTGGCAAAAGCTTGAATTGAGTTGCAGAGTTCAGGATTCCCAATTTATTTCAGGGTTGTGCTCAGTGAGCCAAGGCAATCCCAAGATCAATTGGAACTGGGGAGCATCTATGAGGTTCAAGGATAATCTTTCCAAATGCCCTTGACTATGTTTTAACTCTACAATCTCTGTTTCATCTGTAATAGGACGTGAGGTTAAATTCATGCCATCCACCGCTCGGACTGGTTCCGGGAATTCCTTCCAAACAAAACTCAAACAATCCGTTCTGCATATTGGATGTCGCAGAAATTCCATGTTGACCCAGAATCAATCATGACAGGGACATCCTTAAAAACCTTGACACCAAACTTCAAATCGAAAGGCACAATAAGATGCTGGGAAGCTGATTGCAGGGTATTAGCAAGATGTTGTTGACTTTGAGTTGGCTTGGAATGGTCAACCATCAGGGCAACTCCCTTCACTGATGGGACCTCTCTTTTAACGGATTGCTTATCTTGGGTTTCTTTGGACATTCTCTTACGAAATTCCCCCGACTGTCTGCAATACAAACACAGATTTCCAGATCTTCTTTTCTCTTTCTCCTCCTTGGATAGAGGACCGCTGACGCTACCAATCTGCATTGGTTCTTCTATAATCTCAGGACTCTTAGTGATTTCGGTCTTACTCCGATCAAATCGAGGAGGAATGGGTCGAAATTCCCGCCTCCGCTCAGACTTCCTCTCAGATAACCGCTGATCAATTTGCAAAACAAGATCTATTAGCCGTGAAACTTCAGAGGGTCTATCTGGAATTTGGGACAGAGCATCCTTTAGATCCTCTCTTAAGCCTCGATAAAAAATTGCGGCTCTTTTCGCTTCCGGCCATTCCGTTTTGACTATTAACTTGTTAAATTGGGCCAAATATGATATTAAGTCACGATTCCCTTGTTTCAAGTCTAATACTTCGTTATCTGTAGCCTGTGAAATAGCTCGGCGGTCAAAGATCCGAAGAAATTCTTTTTTGAAACCTTCA